>NC_135498.1:136810520-137010520 GCF_052857255.1 Amblyomma americanum | reverse complement strand
AGACAGCATGAAAGGACACGGTGAATGACACGGAACAGCTTGGGCATGAAGAACCCCGGAATTCAATTATTATTGGTAACGTCAAGAACCTGATGCCAAAGACATGAATTAGGAAAATAAATATCGGTTAATAATATCCACGCTCCTACCAAAAAGACTAAATAGACATGGCCAAGGCATATAATGCTGCGAAGAGGCAAAAGATAGTGCTTTCAGGAGATAAAACACAAAGCTGCTGCGGTACAGAATTAAGTAGGGATAGGGTGGCTTCATCTTGCGCTGGAGAAGGCTAACTGGAGGTTTGTACGACAGGCTTGGTCCTTCAGTGGATGTACCGAGCTAACGATGTCAACGACGCTGCTAGGTTCAGAAGAGCTCGAGTTTTACCTAGCCACGTGATGTGTTTAAGCGTTTGCAAAAGTGAGCAATCTGTGCATTCGTCGTGAGATCATGGCATCATGAATTAGTATTTCCGCAAGGATAAGGAATACTAGAGGTTCTTGGAAGCCGCAAGGGAAACAGCAATGAAATAAAAAAAACGGATATTTAAAGCAAACTGTGGCGCGTAAACACTGAGTTTTCAGTTTCGTAGCACTATGACTCTTCGCGTTTGCAGTGTATCGACTAACTTTATTGCTGCTGTTTTTCTATAAACAAAATCTACTATTTGTCAGAAACCGGCAGAAATAATTTATAAGCTACGAATAACTTCAGTGCAGCCCCTCAGCGTACAGCATCAGTAAATAGCCTCTTATTACTCTTATCACATGGAAAATCGCTATATGATAGAAATATTTGTAGCAATAATCCTGCCTGCACTTCATTCAGCTATTCTCTGAATCGTCAGCGTAAATATGATTACTAGTGATTCGATTTATGTGCGGACCCAATATGCCGAGCCAGAATCAAGAGAAGCTGCTTTGCTATTGAACTTGAGCGCGACGGGTTAAGGAAGCGGTTAAAGAAGGACCAGAGGTGAATAACGATGCTATCGTAGCCAGGGAAAGTAGTAAACTGGGAGGATGCTTTCGGTTTCGTTGGCAATGTAAAAACGAATGTAAAGGAACATCATTACTGCTAACCTTTTCGGGTCCAAAAGAAAACTATCTGGAAGTTCTGATCTCTTCTTCATTTCTATTTAAAGGGACACTGAGGAGAAATTGAAGTTGGCTTGTATCGATAGAATACCAGCTCCTGATCACAAAAACGCCGCTCTTACTGAAAACAAAGCTCTTGTAAGGTAGAAAATAGCAAGAACCAAAATACAGGTATCGCCACCACAGGCCAATCTCGCAAGTACAAGCGTGATGACGCCATAGGAAAAGAGACGCCACCCTGGAGGAATTTTCCATCCTACATAGTTTCGCGAATCTCTGAGGCTGACAAAGGTAGGTTGCGCAGATCAATATTGAAGTAAGTTTTGTTTTAAAACTAATAGTGCACTTTTATCACACAAGGAAGGCAGGTAAAAGACAACTTGAATGTTGGAAGCAAAGAAAACCGATGCTTGGCGGCGCCACAAGCGGCCAGGAGAGTTTCGATTGGTTGTGGCGCTTCGCGTCTGTGAGCTTTGCGTGCCCCGTGGTGTTGTTTTTGACGCGCCTCGATTTACAAGCGCCGAACAGCAGAGGAACTCCAAGTTGCACTTCATGTGCTAGTTAACCTTTGAAGGAACCTGTTAAGGCTTGTCAGATCATCGCCACAGTCGATGAAAAGCTATGACGGCACGATGGTCGGTGATCGTGCAAGGCAGCACTACTGTATTCGCTCGCTTGCCCGGCGAAACATTCCCGGCTGTGCCAGTCAATTTCAAACTTCTTAACGGAAATCGTTTAATAGGGGCGGGAGACAAGGTACAAGGCAGTTCAGAAAAATTGCTGATGGCCTAGCTCTGTTAGGCCATGATGTCCCTAGCGAAAGCGCGGAGATTTCTGCATCAGAAGAGTGCATTCACTAGATGCGCCTTTATTGACGGCTGTAACTGGAGCCATCGTGGCGGAGTGGCAGCGTCTCCACCTCAAACGCCGCAGGCCCTGGTTCGACTCCGAACCTCGGCACAGGACTTCTTTTCTTTTATTCAGTGAGTGGGCTGGGGATTTCAGTGGCTCCCATGGATGCCGCCGCCGGATACGTTGGTTAGCGGTTAAGCTCAGGCTGTTAAGGCGCGTTTATGCTGCGGCGAGGCGCGCGCAAGCGCGCTGCACGGCGAAGTCGCGTCGGTCAAAGCGAGACCCTCTATACTCCAACTGCGCTTGACCGCCGACGCGTTCGGCGGCTTCGGCACACTCTGACCGCACTGGCGGGGAGACTTGGAGCATGTCTTTATTTCGCGCCGAGGGCGCCAGCCGCCGCCGCCCCGGCCAGACTGATTTGGCTCCGAGGCGAGGTGCGCGTTGTATTCAATAGCTGCGGCAGTTGGGCGGAGCTGTTCTTTTCGAGCTCGGCTAATTTAATCCATTCACAGCACATATCTGAAGGTACATGCAAGTGGGCGAGAGAGCCAGATCCAGTGGGCCCGTTGGATCTAGTGGAAGCCGTTGAACCGTCGTGCGCCGGCTTTAGTTTCAAGCCGCCAACATTAAACGCGACCGCCCTTGAGCACCCATTTGTTTTTTGTGGCAAAAAACAAACAACTTCGCCCTGGCAACCGTGGGAGACCTCGAAGCCGCCTGATGCATTGTGCAACCGTGCCGTTCAAGGAATCACAATCCGTTGGCCCCCAAAGCCCCGGCCAGCCTCCGATGGGCGCAAGCCGCCGACCTTGTCCTGGCCCCTTGCGACTCCCCGCACTGGGGTTATCATATTTAGTTTGCAAAGGCTGCTCTCTGAGGAAGGAGGAAACCACCCGCTGGCGCCTAACCTAACCGTGCTCCCTCAAAAGCATCGCACGCTCTGTGGGGCTGAGGTCGCTGAAATGCAGGCCGGAGTTTTTGCGAGAACTACGTCGTCGAATTTGGGAACGGGATCCATCGTAACGCTGGCAAGACGCCGGTGCAAACGTAAACGAAGCGATGGTAGCGACCCCCCATAGATGCCTTCAACATGCGGCGCTGGTAGCTTTCATTTCGGCAGCTGCTAGACCGCACCGATAGCCCCCGGAAATCACGGAGTCTCCGTTTACGTCACGTTTTACGTCACTCCGTTCCGTGGCGTTATAAGAGTTCTCCGTGTCGTCATAAGAGTTCTCGAGTTTGAATCGGAGCGGCGGGAAAAAATATTTTTCAACTTCGAATCCAAATTATTTTGAAATAAATGCATCTTTCGCTCTCGGACAAGCGGCAACAAAGCCATGAAATGCCGAATTATCGGATATTGCTAACAAAAAAAATTTGATATGGTTCTCCTCAGTGTCCCTTTAAGGTTTCCTGACATAACGTTTAACATCCCGTTCATGATTAACTAGAAAACCCTTGCGTCTAACATCAAGAGACTAAAAATGATAAGTTAATAATTAAGCCTAAATAATTATTCTTAATAAATATTAGTTATTATTATTTAATAATGTAAACAAAATAATTTTAATCAATAACAAAAAGAACACGCATAAACGTGTGAGTTGGTACCTTGTTGATGGAACCGTCACCACAACACAAATCCAAGACGCGTCAACTTAGGGGAAACCTAAGCTTTGATGTGAAATAATATAAACCAGTTTTCAGTTGATGGCCAAACACACGTAAAAGAAGCCACCGCTGTGGCTCAGTGGTGATGGTGCATGGCTCCCGACCGGAACCCAAGCAGTTGCAATTGTCACGAGCCCGCCACTACGGCGTCCTTCATAGCCTGAGTCGCCTTGCGATGTTAAACCCTATCAGAGCAAACCATCCAATTAGAAGTAAACTTCAAGCTTCTTTCAGCGCGGTGTAATATTTGATTGCCATACTGGACGTTTTCAAATATGCGTTCTTTGATGAAGCTACTCGAGGTACATTTTTGGATTTCTTTTTCCAGACCAGCTAGAAAAGTTTATTCTGTGAACCTTCTTAAACATGTGGCTTTATTAAGTTTTACATATTATGTTTTACTTCAGGAATCAAGATAATTTGTTATGAGCTGATATATTAGCGAACGCTGTTCTGTAAAAGGTTAAGCAAGTGGTGGGGTAACATTGTTCCTGTTTCATATCATGACTAAGGCACCAGTTGCGAGAGTTGACAGTACGTTAATTGGAATTTTTAGCTACATCAACTTGATCATGAAAATTCAGGGGGCACTTTGTTCGCCTAAAGTGCGGTGAGGCGAACGCATTTAGCGCGGTGTTGCTGCATTGATGTGTGGTTAAAATGTTACTTAAGTACACATTTTTTTTGTGAAGCTTAAATGCTGGAGACACTGGAGGACATTTGAGAGGCATTCATATGATTCGACGCCTTTCTGCAAACACTCTCCAGCGTCCTAGACAAGAACTACATATGCGTTGACAGGAAGCAGCGTAGTCATCCCGCTTCCGGCCGCCGCAGCGTACGGACGTGTGATAGGAAGCTCTGAGCGCGCTTCGTTATCGGTCATGCCTGGCCGAGGATTCAGTGAGCGACGCCCACCAGTGGGCTATCGCTTAGTTTTACTTACGCTGCCTACGGGAGACGCGATGAAGACTACGGTTTTCCTTCACTGCGATATTGCCGGGTGGCCTTATCGCATACAGGATTTTTGCAAGCCACTTCAAACTACCGGTGTTATACCCTTCGTGGCTGGTATTGGGCCCTCTCAAATGTCAGAATGCTGACAGAAGGAGCACTGGAAGTGAAAAAACGCTATTGTGCAGTCATTGAACCCAACAAACGTGAGTTGGCCTTCAGGGTGCACTGGGTGCCCTTCTATGTGTCGAATGAGTCTGTGCAGAAGGCTTTTGTAGAGTTCGGAGAAGTGACAGATGTCACTCGTGAGCAGTGGTGAGCAGTGGGTTTCGAAGACGCCGAGTCGACAACCCGGCTGGTGCGTATGGTTCTGAAGGAGGGGCTCTCTATCGATTATTTACCCCACATGTTCAAGTTTTACGCAGGGCAAGTGTTAGTGATGGTGCCTGGACGTCCACCAATATGCCTACGGTGCAAGAGGACGGGACATATTCGACGCGACTGCCGCACGCCGAGATGCAGCTTGTCTCGGTCCTTCGGACACGAACGGGAAGGATGCGTCCGCACGTACGCGCGTGTGGCCACGGGTACTGCTCCGCCGCAAGACGACGGAAGCAAGCTGCTTATGGACCAAGAGGAACTGGAGAACGCCGGAGCCCCGCCCCCTTCAGGACTCAGCGAAGGGACTGCTTTTCAGCAGCCAGAGCTGCCTGCTGGCAACGAGAAGTCACAAGGTTCCGTCGCGGTCTCTCCACAGTAACACAGCTTATTGCAACAGTCCATGATTTAGCTGCAGCACTAGATAGGCATAATCAAGTTGATATTGTTTTTCTTGATTTCGAGAAAGCATTCGATCGTGTGTCTCATCAAAAATTACTGCAGAAGTTAAAACCTATACTGAAACACGAGTGCCTACTCTCATGGATCGAAGCCTATCTTTCGCATAGACGTCAAAGTGTGGTTGTTGATGGTGTCCTCTCTGATGCTGTCCCAGTAGAATCCGGTATTCCGCAGGGCTCAGTCTTCGGTCCCCTTTTCTTTCTAGTATTTATTAATGACATAGTTCACAACGTACATGTTAAAATACGGCTTTTCGCAGAAGATTGCATAGTTTATCAAGAAATTTCTAGCCCTGAAGATCAACTCCTTTTAAGCGATTCACTGTCTGCAGTAGAAAAATGGTGCTCCACGTAGCAAATAACTTTGAATTCCAACAAGACAGTAGCGATGACTGTGACACGCAAAAAGAATCCTTTTAGTTTTACATACCGCTTAGCCAATGAGTCCCTCTTAGTTGTCAACGCTTTTAAATACTTAGGAATTCAGATAGCCTCAGACCTTTGATGGAACGAGCACATATCGTATATATAAAAAAAAGCTCTAAGACAACTGCACTATTTGAGAAGAACGCTGGCACAATCCACACAAGAAATAAAGCTTTTAGCTTACAAAACATTTGTTCGGCCAATGTTGGAATATGCTGCGGCAGTGTGGGATCCCTCGACCGAAAGTAACAAACTTAAAATAGAAAATGTCCAACGCAAAGCTGCTAGATTTATCTTTAATTGTTACAGTTGGAATATTTCCCCAACAGCCCTACTGCAAACCGCAGGACTTGAACACCTGGCCATGCGTCGTCATCGAGAAAAATTAAAGTTATCCTACTTGTATTATCACAATAAACTAACAATAGAGGAAGGAATTTTAGTTGAGCATACATCTCGACACCCTACACGCTCTTACCATACTAAGAAAGTTGCCGCGTTTTCATGCAAAACTAATGTATTTAAGTTTTCGTTCTTTCCCCATACTATCATTAAGTGGAATGGTTTACCTGCTTATGTTGTCAATTGCGAATCGGTGGATTTATTTTTACAAGCTCTGAAGGATGTATAGGGCTCTTATGTATCCTTGTTTCGGGCCAAGTCCGATGCCTTCGTTTGCTGCCAGGATCGATGTCATTATATGTTCTATGTCTTTGTAATCGATTTTATGTTGTATGCACTGGTTTTTGCTCTGTTCGCTATCTGCTTCTTTTGCAATGTATTTGTTATTTTTATCAATATGTTTGTACACCACTCCTGCCTAAGGCCTGTAACACAGGCCGGCAGTATTTGGTAAATAAATAAATAAATAAATAAATAAATAAATAAATAAATAAATAAATAAATAAATAAAACCCGCTGCAGAAACGACTGGAAAGAAGGCGGATGCTGCTGCGCCGCCAGAAGAGCCAACGAAGGAGGGCACTACAGGCGACCACTACTCCGAGGCGCCGATGGATGCGACCTCATGACTACGAAAAGGCACCGGCTACGGACCGAGAGCTTCGTCGGATAGAAAGGCATTGTAGCGGGGAGGGAGCCAAGAAAGGCAAGTTAGCCTTGTCACGGTCCTTGTCGCTCACTCGCGACGAGAGACCGAAGCAGTGAGCGTTATAAGCACTGTTGTTTGTTTGCTGTGTGTACGCTCTGGCTTACTTGAAGAAACCGCTAAAAGTTCGCACTCTGAACGTACGAGGACTTGCCTCGAAGCGTAAGCAAGTACAGTTGAACCGACTGTTCGGCGAGCTAGATCTAGATATCGCGGCTATTCAAGACGCAAAAGTTGAGGATGACCAGCAAACAGATAACATGGTGCTTGGTTATCGGTCACGATTCAATGTTTGTGTAAGCCATGAGGCTGGTTTGTCGGCGGGATGCTGTCTTTTCCTGAGGAAAAACATAGGCATAGTAGAGGAACAAATAATAACTTGTGCAAGGGGGCTGTTTATGGTGTGTGATTTTACATACGAAATACTCGCGGTGAGGGTTATTGTCCTGTATGCTCCTACGATACAAAAGGAACGCCGCGGATTTTTTGAACAGTTAGGTTCGTTCCTTGAGTGCAGTAGAGTGCTCATATTATTGGGTGATTTCAATTGTGTTTTGGACCCTAAAGATCGTTCAACTGGAAAAAATGTAAAAGACCCGAGTACTGATTTGTTGAAGTGTCCTGAACGAGTGCAGGTTAGAGGACGTAATGTACCTGACGAAATAGTCATAAACATGTGCATTTTACGCATTTTCAAGGAAGTAGCCACGCCCGACTCGCCAGAATATACGTGTCGCCGGAGTTGTCGCCTTCCTGTGAGCAGTACGAAGTGAAGCAAGTGTCCTTTAGTGACCACTGCCTAGTTACGGTAACTTTGGGAGGAAGGAAGCAGCGTAAAACAAAAATAAACTGGGATATGTGGAAGCTAAACTCAAGGATTACAGAAGACGACATATTTTTAAGAAAAGTCAAGGAAAGCATGGATATGCTTAATAATAGTGAAGCAGAATATATTGAATCTTGCGAACGCTTTAAGCAGGAGGTGAAAATTCATGCCATTGAGCGTTCAAGCATAATAAAGTATGAGGGAAAAAAAGAAAAGCAACTGCGAGAGCTTCTGGCAAATTTAGGGCGTGAAGAGGAACAAACTCCGGGCATGTTCATGCATCATATAAAGGGCGTCAAAGGTAGGCTAGAAGCTTTAGATGGTCAGAAGTACAGAGGGGCAGCGATAAGAGCACGCACAGAAAAATGGCTTACTGGCGAAACGCCAACAAAACGAGCGCTCTCAGATGAAAAGCGATACGCGCGCTCGAACGAGATCTCAGTTATCGAATACAAAGGGCAAATCCTGAGTGATCAAACTGGAATTTCGAGTGCATTCGTGAAACATTACCGTGAGCTGTTTGCAAGCAAAGCACCAAGTGCAGAAGGGTTTCGGGAGAACTTTTTGCCACTTATGCCAATATTAGAAAATGAGATCACTGAAGAACTACAGAAGGAATTAGGTATTGAGGAAATAGTGACAGCAATTGATGAACTGAATGCCGGAAAGTCGCCGGGACCTGACGGTTTGAGTGCGGCCTTTTATAAGAGCTTTAAATATGACCTTGCCACTATGCTTTATCAGCTTTTCAAGGAGTGCTTTGAGGTCGGTAGGCTGCCACCTTCGTTTAACAGTGCCCATACGGTCTTAATTCCTAAGACAGATGACCCAGCCAAACTTCTAAAGGTTACGGGATATAGACCGATTACGTTAACAAACGTTGATTATAAAATTCTGATGAAAGTGTTAGCTAAGCGATTGCAATACGTCATAAAGGATAATGTAGGACCTCACCAAACGTGTGGGATAAAAACCAGAAGCATATTTGAAAATATTCATGTAGCACGCAGCGTGCTCGAGTGCTGCGATGCTCTGAATAAGAAAGTGGCTATGGTTCAAATTGACTTTGAAAAAGCGTTCTATCGCGTATCTGATGAAATACTCTACTGTTTGTTGGAACATATTGGTATTGGTTCAGTTGTTCTCAAAGGGATAAAAATGGCTTATGCATGTTGCTCGACACGCCTTATGATAAATACTGTTATCTGAAAGAATTGATGTAAGGGCATCTGTTCTACAAGGATATCCATTGTCCCCTCTCGTTTTTGCAATTTATTTGGAGCCTTTTTGCAGGAAGATAAATGCAAGTGGGATTATCCGATGTTTTAGGTTGGCAGCGTGGAGAGGTAAGAATACTGGCATACGCTGATGACGTAGCGCTCTTTTGTGAAGACCGCAAAAGTGTTGTAGAAGCGTTACAAATAACTGAAAGGTTTTGCAGGCAAACTGGCAGCGCTGTTAATTTAGACAAATGTCTCGGAGCCTGGCATGGGCAATGGGATTTAGAGCCAGAAATGTTCTGCGGGGTCCGATGGGCTACAACTCGCGGAGTTTATTTGGGAGTCCCGCAGGACAAATATGACGAGAATACTAGTTACTGGAATGAAAAAGCAGAAGAAATGCGGGACAGGTCGAAAGGGTGGTTGGGCCGTAACCTTTCCATTTTCGCGCGCGCTACTGTATGTACCACCTTTCTTGTTGCAAGGATCATGTATTTACTCCAAGTATTATATTGTGCACGAAGCAATATCCAAAGGTTCCATCGGGTTTTTGCTGTTTTTATTTGGGCGTCCAACTGGAAACGAAGTCGCAGAGATAATCTCTTCCGGAGGGTAAAGGTCGGAGGACTCTCTCTTATGCATCTATATGTACGGCAGGTGGTTTTAAGGGTTTTTTTCTTGCGTGACCAAAATGACGCCTTCTTGCGAACATTCATACAAACCATGCTATCTAGTGCACTTCCAGAATTCATTTGTTCTTCGTGCAATGCTCGGAGGTACGCAGCGTCTCGCTTCCTGCGAGAGGTGGTCTGGTCGTTCAGGTTTTTGCAAGTGCGGTTTTCTCTAGAGTATTTAGCGAGTGTAACGCCGAAGCACCTTTACAAGGATCTTGTTGAGCAGTTGTTTCCAGCTCCTCTGTACAGAACCTTATTATGTGAAGGCCCTGGAAAAGACGTTCTCAGGCGAGTTAAGAAGATGACTTTTGCGCCTGGCGTTAAAACATTCTTTTTCAAACTGCATACAGGAACCCTACCAGCAAAAACATGGTTAGAGGAAAAGGGCCTTTTTGTTCCTTGGGGCTCAAACTGTCTCTTGTGTAGAAAGCCAGAGACGGTAGAACACGTATCCCTGGATTGTTGGGATGCGGTGTTATACTGGGATATTTTGCAAAGAACCCTAAAAAAAGACTTGCCATTGACACCGCGCGGAATTCGGTACATGACCACTGAAAGTGATTTTGCACAGTATGACCAGATTATGTTATTGGGCCTTCACAGCATTTGAAGGAGTAGAATGGCTTTTAGACATTGTGACTTGGATGCACGATCGGTATGTGATTATTTTGTCGAACATATGTATAAATAATGAGAAGTCCAGAAGCAGCAGGGCAATGCGGATGATGTATTGAGTCTGATGGACCAACTTGTTGTAATGAAAGTCCATTAGACACGGTTGCCTGCCAAGGGGCATGGCAACTATGATATTTTATTGATGTGTATCTTCATGTAATAAAGAAAAAAAAGGAAGTAGCGTAGTCGTTAGCACGCTAAGCTGCAGATAAAAAAGATGGGAGTTCAAATCCCATCGTTCAAAAAGATTTTTTTTTCGTATCGAGTTGAGTGTCACGGATGGACGGACACCGCGAGTATGAGCTATTAAAGGCTTTCGCTTTAATAAGTTACCTCTGGGGAAAAGAGCGGGCCGTGAAGTTTTTGGAGTGGACAGTAGCTTTGTAGCCTTTTGCTTTGCTTCAAGAAAAACTAACATTTCTTCACTTTTGCTACGTTCGATAGAACAACAAGACTTAAGAATACCGTCGTATTTTTACATATCAAATATTTACTCTCTGAACAGCCGCTTATTCGACGCCTGTAAGCGCACTAGTACTGAACACATTATTTCTAATTAATAACCCGTATTCAACGAAGACACTAAAACCTTTGTTTTGAACGTTTCCATGTTTCATCGCTCTCACTGTGCATTCATTTCCTAATGCAGTTTACTTGAGACGTGCGCTTTGACGGAATCTCAGGGGCACAAAAATCAACGGCATTTATAAGGTGTTGGGACAAATCTTTTTGCTTCGTCTGTAACATTTGTTACAGGCAGTTCAGTGTGATACATTTATGTGCTTGTCACAAACACAATTTTATCTTTGTGAGCTCTGCGCGGAAGGCAATGCGGCTGAATAGTATCCCTTTGCCATTAATATTTGTACTTCTTTGTAACCTGTTTAAACAGTTTGATGTTCTAGTTCATTACATAACGTATGATCTACGATGCTGCAAGGACCGCAATCTGTGCAGACCTTCAAAAATCATATTATTTGTCAGCAATATTAAATAATTTGACTCACTTTTATTGCCGTTCAGATCTCTAAAATACCTGGAAATGACATTTCCTCCGCACCTTTCAGCTGCCACATCCTCAAGACAGTGGGCTATTACTAACGACAGATAAAATGGTTATTGCACCTTCATACCTCTCGCGTCTTCCAAAGTCAAAAGCAGACATGAAGCTCTCGAAGCATCGGCTCTAATGCTTTCCTCTGATTAATGAGATTTTCCCCCGGTATAGCTCTGAGCTAAGCGTACACATCACAGAAACACTTCACCATTTGGCTTTGCTGCTCCGGACAAAGGTGGCCTGTGTATTGTTTGGCCGGTACTCTATCTTTACTGCCATTGCACACTAGCAGTGAAGTTCATTCCCATATTGCCTTCCTCTTTTTCCTGTCTACAAGAACCAACCCTCGTCTACAATGGAGGAGGTCGTTTGTCTGTGGAGGCTTTTGGTGTTTGATAGTTTCGCAGCCCCTTCAGCTTTAAGTGTGCTATACGCCGAGTAAATCGCTGTATTCTAAGTAACGCGTCAGTGCCTGCTGTACAATTAATTTTTTTCTGGAGTTCTGCAGAATATGCGTGCATCTAAGAGGAAATCGATTGTGCTCTATATTCTCGGAAGTACGGGAAAAACCGAGCACACGGTGTTTACCCTAAAATTTTTCGCAAATTTGAAAACCGTTTTGGGAAGAGCGCTTTTCTCGGTATAGCATTGTGAGCGGTGCAGTACATCGGACAACAACTAAGACGTGCTAATTAGCAGGCGCTTTTAAGTATATTCAATAGGCACCTTTTTAACTACTATTGTTAGGCTCTCTTGTTATTCAGCGGCGCATAGTCCATCTTAAGTAATAGTCATCATCATACACAGCCTAGCAACCCGCAATGCAAGGCAAAGTCCTCTCCCATGTCTCTCCAATTAACCCTGTGGTTTGCCAGCTCCGGCCATCGTACCCTCGCAAACTTCTTTATCTCATCGCCTGCCTAACTTTCTACTACCCCCTGCTATGCTTGCCTTCTCTTGGAATTCACTCCGTTACACTTAAGGACCAGCGGTTATCTTGCCTTCGCATTGCATGCCCCGCCCAAGCACATTGTTTCTTCTTGATTTCGACTAGGATGTCATTAACCTGCGTTTGTTCCCTCACCCACTTTGGCCCCTTCCGGTCTCTTATTGGTGAATCTGCCATTTTTTTCCCATAGCTCGTTGCGTTGTACCTAAAGAGTAAGCTGAACCCTTTTAATAGCGTCCATGTTTCTGCCTCGTAGGTGAGTACCACTAACTTACAGCTGTTGTATATATATTTTTCTCTTTGCAGATATTTACCAACTTCTGTCCATGATCAGAGAGAACCTGCCAAATGCGCTCCACCCCAATCTTATTCTTTGAGTTATTTCGCTCGCATGATGAGTATCAGCGTTCACTACCTGCCCTAAGAACACTCATTCCCTTACCACTCCAAGCACCTCGCCAATTGTTAAGTGCTGTTCCCTTGGGAGACTGTAGGACAATACTTAGGTTTTCTGCACGTTATTTTTAGACCAACCGTTATCCTCTGCTTGTCTACATCATTGATCATGCTTTGCAGTTCATCTCCTGAACAACTAAGACAGACAATGTCATCATCGAGTTGCTAAATACTTAAGCGTTTTCCAAGAAACCTTACCCCCATGTTCTCAATCCAGGGAGCGGAACACCTCCCGTAAACAGGCGTTGAATAGCATTGGCAAGATTGTGCTATTCACCGCCTGTTTTTTATATTTCGAAAATCCGGTTGTCCTCGGCGCTGTGGCCTACCAAATTTTGTTCACTTCGACGAGTTAAGTGCACTGCAGAGGTCGCTTTGCCTGCAAGCTTTTCGAAAGCGCATGTGTATTTTTTTTTTGCTATGGAGACAAATTTATGAGTTGAGTGCGCAGAGGGAGACCGCGTTTTCAACATGATAAAATATTTTTTGAATAGTACTTAAGGTTGGTTACACGCCTCTCAAAAATCAAGGAGCCTAAAATACCAGTTAAAAAGTTAACCATTCATTGTTAGTTCATCAACCAGCTAATCAGCACGTCTTAGCTGTATTATATTGTGCTACAGTAATGACAGTGCTATGCCGTAAAAAGCTAGCTCCTAACCCAAAAACACACTTTTAAAAATTGCGGAAAATATTAGGTGAAATACCTTTTTTATAAGGGTGCTGGTAAGAAGAATAGCCTAAGAACGCTCCCTAAGATTCATTATTGATGAAGGGCGCTTAGCAGAAAGCGCTACTAAAGGTACCGGAAATAGTGTAAAATTCCTTCCCTACTAACCAAATCTCAGCTTAAAGCACTTAGCATACAAGGAATAGAAGCCAGTCTGTATGTAAACTATAGCGCTAGTACTTTGCTAGTGAACTGCAGGAACACAGGTTCATAAGTGAGGGCGGCATTTGTGCTTTAAACTAAAGCAGAAAACGAGAATATACGTGATGGGGACACTATAGCAGATGGCGACATAAACAGACTGCCGGGAAATGCAGGAAAGACCGATGGACTTCGCTGCGGGGCTAATAGGTTAAGTGCCTCCTGAAATTGTTTTATGCTTCCCACAAAAAAACTGAGCAATCACTCCTGTTCTCACCTTATGAAGTAGACTTTATAGAATTAGCCCTTGTGCCAATATAAACATCTAAGAATGAACAGGATGCTAGTGCCGGGCTCTGATAGCGTATACATACAAATGTTTATCGCTTCCGTGGCGCTATCATCCCATGTCATATGTACCGCTTGCTTATAAATCCAGCGGGAGGAAACTGACTCAATGCCAGGAAGTTGGTTTCGCGTTATGAACCGACACAGACTCACTTCTTTTAGAGTATCAGAATATCAGGCGTTCACATGCAGCTTATACTGCATAGAAATAATGAAATAAGAAATGCAAAAGGTGTGCTACTGTAGTGCTGTCATCCATTATGTTGCGGTGACTGTGTAAAATATGTACAGTACCTCTTTGTTCCACACTCCTAGCGCCATAAAAGTCTCTGTGATTGGCGGAAATATCGTTTTAACTTTTGAAACTTTTTCATAGCGTTTCCAAATCATGCATGCAGTTAGTACCAACGTGTGCACGCTTAAACACCAGCGGAAGACTTGTCTTTGAAGGAGAAATAAAAAGGGGGTAGGGGGGCTAGCAGCAAAGGGGAGAGGAGTCGTACGAAGGGTCAGGAACTTCGCAGAAAAAGGAAGCGACTTTGACGGGGAGGGGATATTGGTACGGTTCTGCTGAGCGGAAAAGACCCGCGAACCCTACCAGGGGAAGTCACTCTATCCGAGGCATCGCTCTGTGCCGCTGAGCCGTCATTGGTGGGGCATACGTCAGGGGCTGATGATTAAGTAGGACACGTGGAGAGTGAAGAAACTTGGGAAGCAGCGAGCTGTCGGCACTCTTCCTCGCCTTTTCATCAAAGAAAGTGCATTGGTATTCAGTGCAGCCGCTCCCGGCCTTTTGAACTTTGTTTCCTGCACAGCCAGCAATCATCTGTGTTAAGAAACAAATGGAACTGCTGCAGGTGAAGCTGAGCTTCTGTCAAGAATCAAGCGCCTAGTGAACTGAATACAGGCCGAAGGATGCCAAAATTAGAAAGGAACGCAGTAAAAAAAAAGTGAACTCACGGTATAAAATCGAAGCCGACAGTTGAAACGAATACTTGTTGTCAGCAGAAGAGAAATATCTTCCTACGCAAGACATGTGGTGAATGCCGCCAAGAGTGTTGTCCAAATCCTGCATACCCGGACAGTGATCGATGTATAAGAATGAACGAGCTGAAAAGAAAAGAGGAAAGAATTTAGGAGCTCAGCTGATGACTCGGGAGACAAAATTAAAATGATATATACGCTCATAAAAAGAACAGTAAACAGTACCACTTATGGTATTGTAATACAGATGGCCTCGGCAAAAAAAAGGTTCTCCAAACTATGTATACTCAAGGTATGGGAAATGTTTTGGTTTTTAGGTGGTAACGCGACACTAATTTGCAAGTTATTTTAGAGTACCTGCTCACAAAGATGTCGCTCTCAGAAAAAAAAAAGTAAGAATACGTTTACGCAAGAGTTTGCACAAACGGTGTATAATATATGGGAATTGTAATGACCCTGCGGTATTTGACGAGCTTAGTGATCATCTCTGCAATCTTGAAAAAAGAAAAACAATAGTGAAAATATCAGGAAGCGGCGCTAAGTCGCAATGCAAAAATGACATTTCTGAATGGCATTGCATGTCTGAACCATTTGATTCTTTGGAATTTGTATACCTCATGTGTATGGCCTTCTTTTCCTTGCTTATCAAGTATTGCTGGCCTTTACACTCTTGATCTGATTTTGCTTTTTGTCGGGAAAGACTGAATCCAGCAGATCACTAGTTTGCGTAAACGTTGTATTTTCACTGACGATGTACCCACCAACTGCCAGGTCAGCGAACAAGATCCACTTGCTTTGGCTGACCAGCAGACTTCTGTGCATAAAAAGTGATGAATAAATTGTGTTGTATTGTACAGAGCCAAGTGCTGAGAAAATATGCTTAAAATGTTAAATACCGAAAACTTAGAGCGTACATTTTAGTCAACAGAAGTTAATAAAGCTCAGATGCGAGGCAATCAGCCAACAGCAAGCAGGTCGCGTATAGCCGAGATAGCTCTAACCACGTGAACCGTACGAAGTCCGGGCATTGGAACAATGACGGTCTAAGAGCAGCAAACAGCGCTTCGTAGGGACCAAAAGGTGACTTTGCCGCGATCGCGAAAAACGTGATAAGTGGCCAACAGGCCTAATTTCCCGCGAGACAACACTCCTACCTGCCTATCAGTCATTTATACCACGGGTCATTCTTTTGGTCTTTCTTTTACTCTCAGGGTTCTTTATTTTATTTGTTTATTACTGTTTTACGCGGAGTAGTTTGCCTAGGGAACCAGGAAAGAGGGTGCGGGGAGGGACAGGTGGGGGGCACGACGAGACCGTGACTGAAGTCAACAAAGGTGCTATTCTCTAAAACAACAAGAAAGACGACAAACGCTTGCCTGTATTATTATTTCAGCTGAACCAGAACGACGAGGGAAGGCGGAGACATGTGGAAAAAACAAACAAAATAAGCAGTGGCGATGTGGAAGAATGGTGCTCGACCTCATCTCGTTATGTGGCTGCGTACAGGGGGCGGAGTATCCCAATAGGAAAATTCTCCAACTCGCCTTCCGTTACCTCACCCGCGCCTCGCCTTTGACGTGCAATGAAAGGGACAACGTGACCTGAAAAGTAAGAGGCTAAATTGTGCGCTTGCTGTCGAAGTGGGAGCGGGCCACAGCTACGCTTCGTTTCCATGAATGCACAAACATTTAGTGACACCCTGCTTTTTGTCTTTTCTTTTTTGCCGTCCCAGAAGCGACAAGTTATGCGAATCTTTCGATCGAGGGCTGCCCGCCATGGGAGTGAATGCATGAGGGAGTAATAAAAAGGCGGTAACGAAAATGCCCTCTTCGCCTTTTGTCGTTTGGACTGGCCAGAAATTAACGGCTTTCAATAAAAGACCCTCAATGGGCACCTCTCAGGAGGCACATTTTATTTTTATTTTGTCTTTGTTCCACTGGTGTGGGCTATTTCAGTTTCATTTCGCAACAGAGATAATCACCACGGGTGGAAACAGCACAGATTTTTTTTCGTGTCGTATGCGTACGTGTAATGAAATTATGGATCTTTAGATAGAACAGTGTGGAAATATTTTAAAATAACAGAGGCAAATTTATTTCTACGCTTCCTCATATGCCAGCTTCAGAAGGCGACAGCACAAATAAACAAAAATAAAACCGAGCAAATGTCCTTAATTTTCTTTTAAATAATTCCCCGCGAATATTTCAGCAGTAAGGAATGCTTCGTGTCACACTTCGCGGTAAAATTCCAGAAATATTAGAAAGGCATTATATGGGAAGATCATAAGAAGCACTGAAACTGAACAGTCACCTTTATTGGTCCTTCTCTCTCGTTAGCCCTTTTTGACCTGTTTTTCAAAGTTAACCGTTCCATTTTCCCTCGGTAGAACCGTCCCGGTGGTCTTGTTTGCGTCATGCAAGCTGGTGCCCTGAAGATGTTCTTTGAAGTCTGCTATGGGCCGCGCAATGGGCCAGATTGACGAACTGTCGGACGTATGCACAGATTTTAATAGCGTCTTTTATAAATAGGGGTAATTGCAGGTGCCACAATGCTCGAATTTTTTTTTTACATTTTTCTTAAAATTTTGTTAAACTTAAAGTATATTCTGCAACATTGCCATTTTTTTCTAAAATGCTTATTTTACTGACTTTTGCGTTTCACCTTTTTTTTGGTACTAAATTTATAACAGTCGTCATTATTATCTTTAGCATTAGCAAAAATGGTGGTTATATGTTCAACCCAAAAAAGGTTTGGTGAAAGATGGACGCCTAGATACTTATGCTGCGTAGTTTAATCCAATGTATTGTTATTAATGTCGTAGGGAAAATGCAAACTGGCTGACTTTTACCTAAAATAAATTCTTAAGTTATTAAAATCTTTAAATTCATTAGCCACATTTTACACCAGTCGTTAAAGCGATCGAGGTGTCTTTGTAGTGAAAGGTGGTCATTAGTATTTTTATTCATCGATAAATAATGCAGTCGTTAGCAAATATACGTACACGTGATGAGATGTTTACAGGCGGGCCATTGAAGTAAATTAAGAAGAGTAATGAACCGACGGGGCTTCCTTTGGCACGCCCGATGTATCATCGGACACAGACAGAAATATTTATAAACAACGGTGAACTGCTGGCGATTAAAATGCATGAATGAATGAATAAAACTTTATTTTCGTTTCTTTGGGTTTAGCGGATTCCGGACGTCTTCATCTTCCGAGTTCCAATGGTCGGTGCCCTCATTCCAGGGCCCCGCTGAGCTTTGCCACCTCGCTTGCGTGCCGCGCGAGTCCTCTCTGGACCGCCAGCTCGCTGCTGGTGAGCAGGCCCTCCCACTGTTCCGCACTGGGCTTTTCTAGTTTATGGAATGCATAGTTGTGTCTACATTCTCATGCAATATGATAGCGTGGGGGTTGCCCCGCACCACGTGCATTTGTCATTGTATTGTCCTGGATACATATTAGGTAGTGTGTGTAGGTTTGTAAAGGTACCTGTTTGTAATCTTCGCCATCTCACTGCCTCGTGCTGTGTCAGCAACGGGTGTGGTGGAGGATACGTCAGTCTCCTTCCTATGTGGTAATTTAGTATTTCTGCATATGTGGGTTCTACCGTTGTGGTATGTTCCTGTGACTCCGTTGTGTCTGCTCGGTGGGTCATCTCGCGAGTTAGACTGTCTGCCTCAGGTTCCCGTCCACTCCGGCGAGTCCCGGTATCCAGAAAATATTGTGTTGTAATGATGTATTGGGAGGCCCTGCCTGGAGCATGATTTGCAGGGCTCCCTTGTATATTCTTCCCCGCCGTGTAGCTTCCACACGCGGCTTTCGAGTCTGTCAGAATAGTGAGTGATTTATTTAGTCGGTTCCCTTCAGCTACTGCCAGAGCTACGGCAACTTCTTTCCCCTCGGTTACCGAACACTTTTTGGTTGTTACACACGTGACCGCCTCTAGGCTCTGGTTGACGACCACTGATGTAACTCTATGTTCTTTGGTGTCCCTGTTCCACGGATACAAGCCTGCATCCGTGTATACCGTGTTTTCTTTGGTAGCTAAGTGTTTTTCTACGTACTCTGCCCTAGTGGCTCGTCTAGCCCCGTGCAGGTTTGGGTCCATGTTTCTCGGTAAGGCGCAGACTCTGATGGTTTGTCTGACTTCGTCTGATATGTTTGCTACTCTGCCTTCTGTTTCTTTACTGCTATACCCTAACCTGCGGAGGAGCGCACGGCCAGTGGTCGACTGCTGCATTCTGGTTAGTTGCGATCCAGCTTGCGCCTCTCGTAGCTCTTCGAAGGTACTGTGGATGCACAGCATCAAGAGTTTTTCATTTGATCTATTTCTTGGTAGGTTTAGCGCTGTTTTGAAGGCTTTCCTTATAAGCGTGTCCACTTGTTCCTTCTCATTCTTTATCATGTGGTGATACAGCAGGGAATAGGTGATCCGGCTGATTACGAGGCTTTTAATCAGCTTTACTGTATCTCCCTCCTTCATCCCGTGCCTTTTCTGTGAGACTCGGGTGATCATTCTGCTGACTTGCTGTGTTGATTGTATTAGGAGACTGAGTGTGTGGCTGCATCTATTCCATCCTTGGATTCACATACCCAGTATTCTTATCATGTTTCGTTCTGGAATGGTCTGTCCTTCCAAACGCACTCTCAATTCTTCCGGCGTTGGCTTCTTTCCGACCCGCAAATTTCCGAAAAAAATTGCGGACCTATGATAAAGCTAAAAAATCTTATTTTGAGCGCAAAAAGCATAGATATTAGTCGGTAATGCGCTGTTCGAAAAAGGATTTGGCCAAGTCCAAAAATATGCAATCAGTTTGTTAGTTAGTGTTAATGTTAAAAGTTAGGTCAGTATTGAACTGAAATAAGTGCGGCTCAAAGAAAAGCCTTTTTTGAATACGTCCTGCTTAAAGAACATATGATTAGATTCCGGGTGATTGTAGATGTACGATGCTAATTTTTTGTTCAAGCATCTTGCAGCAGATGCATGTAAGTGAGATGAGGACATCATTTTTGAGCGAATGTTTGCGGCCACTTTTGGAAACCAGTGCCACCTTTCCTGTTTTCAAATCAGTGGGGAGCTCACCTGCAGATATCAGCTGCTTAAAGATATGAAGTAAGACCATGCTGCAGACAGAAAGGGTATTTTTTAGAATTTTGTAATTAATTTCATCAACTCCAGAGGAAGAGATCACTTTAAGATTATTTATCAATTGTACTACGCCATCAAGTGCAAATTCAACTGGTGCCGTGTAGATGTAATGAAAATCTGGCGCATACGGGATGATAGAATTATCTTCTGCGATGAAAACAAATGCGAATAGCGAGTTGAATGGTTTACTACAGCAAGTATCAGAGCAGGGATGTTGTTTACGTCATGCACTGAAATATCATTAGTCACATGACGTATTTTTTTCCAGAACATGCGTGGATTATTCTTAAGTAGTGCAGGAAGTTCTGAAAAAAACTTAATTTTTACGTCAAAAATGGCGGAACAATACAGTTTTCGGTAGTTTTTGTATTTATACCGTTAAACCATCTCATCGCCATTAAATGGTCTCATCCCCATCAGTCATCTCGTCTCATTCTTCTGCTGGCCTCCACGTAACATTTGGTATGAGATGCTGGGAAATTCATGTGTACCCTGGTCCTGGAGCTACGGCGTCTTGCGCCAGTCGTGGTCGTCGGCCGTGAGATATTGGTCTCCGTCGCCCAGCAGTGCTCCATCCTTTCACACAATAACCGACCTCGCCGTTCCACACCTCGCCCCGTCCGCCGCACCGACCTCCCGACACGACGAACTGCACCCGACACAAGGACCCGACCTACCGACCCCAGTAACCCGGCACGCTGGTTGCATGTGACGACACCGCTCCCCTGCGCATGCCTTTCGGTGTGTCCTATGGGCGTGGCCGTCGGCTCCTGGCAACCTGCGACCAGGATGCATCGTTTACCGGGACTCAATCGGTCATCTCTTTTATCCTGGTGGCCAGCACTTCACCACTTTTTAATTACAATTTCTACCACCCTCTAAAACTCTTCACCATTTCGCGCGTATGGATGTCAAGGATCGGGATGATCACTCGGTGGCCCGGGTAGTGTGACAAAGACGATGAAGCTGGCAACTGCGCGTGATGGAGCGCTCGCGCCATGCCAGCGACCAATAAATCATCTCATTGTCATCAGTCATCTCGTCTTACTGTAGCGAAAGCTACATTGGCCGCGAACTTGCGATTTCCATGTGGCGGTGCTTCAAGGAGGCACAGAGACAGACCTTAAGCCGTTGCCTAGCAACCGCCACAACTGGACGCACGCCGCGCCATCTGGCACGATGTCACAGCGCCTCGCCGCGGAGCAGCGCTTACCCGCCCTTGCGTGCTTAACCGCTAACCAGCGTATTCGGGGGCGGCATCTATGGGAGCCACTGAAACCCCCGCACACTCAATGAATAAAAAAAAAACCTGTGTCGAGGCTGGAAGTCGAATCAGGGCAGTTGCATTTTGAGGCGGAGGCGCCGCCGCTCCGCCACAGCGGCGGAATGGTTTACCATGAATAAAGGCGCATCTAGAGATTGCACAGGTTTCATATATTAGCTCTTCCGATCCTTAACGCGCCGCGTTTTCGCAAAGTATATCATGGCCTAACAGAGCTAGGCCATCAGCAGATTTTCTTCGGCTGCCCGTCATTATCAGAAAGCACTTGAAGTTCGTCATTTATACGCTTGTAATCTCCTCTGTTATAGTCGCGAATATTTGTCCTCGTAATGCCAGTGAGCTGAAGTTGAGCGGAAATGATCAGTTGAAGTAAATTGTTGTCCCTCCGTCCATCTAAGTAATTTATGCCGCAAACTGTGTCAGGGACTGTTGTAAAGATGGTCTAGTATTGGGACCACGGTTGGGTTGGGTAACTAGTTTAAATAGATTAAAATCTAAAGACAGGTTTATGAACCTTATTCAAGCAGTGCAAGGGGGTGAGAGCTTTGCCCAGGAAATCTGGAGAAAATTAGGCTCCGAGTAGATACATCAGCATGGAACAGCCCAATACCCTCGTAATGCTTACACGTAGTTCATCTGAGAAAGGATGAGAGGGCACAACCAATTCTAATGGCTGCCATCTTCGATTCGAGGCACCAAAACCATGCCGCCATTTAGTCCCCTGACGTCATACGCACATAGTTCCACCCCTATCCACCATATTGGACCATGACATCATCTTTGGCACGCGGCAGGTGGTTGTTTCTACAATGGTATTGTACATGGCGCTGCAAGTCTCATTGGAATAGACTGAAATGGGAGGAAATAGAAGAACAGTTAAGGCAGGAGGAATTAGTGGTATATGGTTTAGTGGAAACGCATCTTAGAGACATGAAGCAACCACCCAGTAACCCAGGCTATGCATGGGAATATTGAAATAGAACAGAGGGCAGCAGAAAGTGGGGTGGAATTGGGGCAATCATTCATAACAGTAAGAATTTCCAAAGGGTTAAACTGGGATGCAAGGAACATTTATGCGTAAAGGAAAAGTGTCAGGGGAGCCAACAATCCTTTCCTTTGTATACCTGTGGAACGGAGCTAATGCCAAAAAGGAAAACAGGAAAATGTTAGATTGTATTGCAAGCGACATTGCGGAGCTAGGAGGACAGGGCGAGATAATTATATTAGGCGACATGAACGCACATATAGAAGACCTGGATGGGCACGCAGATTCGACAGGAAGCATGCTGCAGGACATGTGTGACAGGCATGATTTAGTTTTATGCAACAGTACCGAGAAGTGTGAAGGACTCATATCATGGGAGGCAGGCAGTATGCACTCGATGATACAATATGCACTAATGTCGCAGAGGATGTATAATAGATTAGCTGTAATGAGCATTGATGAACATGGTTCCAGAAGTCTCGATAGTGACCACAAGCGTATCAAGCTGAGTTTCAGAAGAGAAACCAAAGTAGGACTGAAGCGAGATGAACAATCAGAGGAGAATTTTTACTCAGAAAAGGCATTGGAAGCAGCAGCCAAACAAATGGAGAAATTAATTTTTGAGGATAGTGAAACAGAATGGACTTATACCAAATTATTTCAATTACAGGAGCTAGAGCTAGATAAGGTGCGAGTAAAGCTAAAAGAAAAAAGACGCAAATCCAAGAGTTGGTGGGATGAGGAGGTCAAGAGGGCGATAGAGAAACGTCAGGAAACGTCCAGGGAACACAGATATTCCAAGAGGAGGGAACCAGAAGTTGATGTAGACAGAAAAAGGAATACCTTTATAAAGTTTATTAAGGGAAGCATCCTATTTGATTAATGAGAAAATTAGAACTAAGGGTGCCCAATGGATGTGAAAAGTATATAAAAAGGATACAAAAGCAGCTCAAAAATTCTGGAAGCATCTAAATGCAATGAGTAATAAGACTAGGCTAGAACAAAGGTTTATTGTTACAGATTCGGGCATTCGACTAGAAGGGATGAAGCGATAAAACACATAGGATCAAGGATGATAGAAAATTTTAAAAAAGAAGTGTTGAAAATAATTTATCGAAGGAGGATAGACCGGTTACTGCAATAGCTTCACTTGATCAAAGCGAATGGGAAAGGGCAGAGAAGAAGGTCTCTAGTGGCAAGTCAACAGGACCAGATGGTATTCCTATTATGCTAATAAAGAAGCTAGGACCAAAATCCAAGCAAACATTAATACAGGTAGTGAATAAAATGATAGTGGATGGAAAAGTCTCTGATGAATGGTGAATAAGTATAATGAACATGATATATAAGGGAAAGGGGGACAAAGCTGACGTAACTACCGTCCCTAACAGTGACATCTGTGGTTTACAGGGTGGTGATGCAGATAATAAAGAACAGATTGCAGGCTTGGGCGGAGAACGGAGGGGTGCTAGGGGAGCTACAAAATGAGTTCCAGAAACAAAGGAGGTTGGAGGACCATCTGTTTTCATTGACGCAGTGTATAGAGATTGCTCAAAAGGAACACAGGGCCCTATGGCTAGCATTTCTGGATATTAAGGGAGCCTACGACAACGTTAATCAAGAGTATCTGTGGGACATGCTGGGCACATTGAATGTGGAAGAGAGAGTAATTATTCTTTTAAAATATATATGCAAAGGTACCAGAATGCTTATAAAACGGGAAAAAAATGTATCAGAGCCTGTAGAGATACAGCGGAAGCTTAGGCAAGGATGTCCTCTGTCTCCTTTATCGTTCATGTTGCATCTGCAAAGGTTGGAGACCAAGCTAAAGAACAGCGGACTAGGCTTCAACCTTTCTTTTTTTCAAGCAAGGAGAATTGATTAAAGAGTGATTAGCGGGACTAATATACGCCGATGATATAGTGCTCATGGCTGACAACAAGGAAGGTTTACAGAAGTTGATAGACATATGTGGTACAGAGGGAGATACATTGGGTTTCAAGTTTAGTAAGGAAAAATCTGCAGTCATGATATTTAACGACGAGGTCGGCGAACATAGAATACAAGAGTTCACGCTAGAAGTAGTGGATGAGTACAAGTATCCAGGGGTGTGGATAAGTAACGGTGCGGAGTATCTGACAGAGCATGAAAAATATGTAATGAATAAAGCTAGTAGGAATGCAGCTGTCAAGAAAAATAAGGAACTGTGGAATTACAATAGATATGAAGTGTTAAAAGGTATCTGGAAAGGGGTGATGGTTCCTAGCCTGACTTTCGGTAATGCGGTCCTGGGCATGAGACCAGATGTTCAAGCAAGGTTAGAAATTAAACAACGTGGCGTAGGGAGTCTAGCTTTAGGAGCACATGGCAATACACCAAATCAGGGGGTACAGGGTGATATGGGATGGGCGTCGTTTGAGAGCAGAGAAGCCAGCAGTAAGATTGCATTTGAGGAGCGATTGAGAAAAATTAGGGAAAAGCAGTGGGCTAGGAAAGATTTCAGATACCTATATGTAAGAAATGTTGATACCAAATGGAGAAAGCGAACTGGAAAATTGACAAGCAAATATCTGGACAGCAGTAGGGGGGGGGGGGGGGGCAAATCAGCAATTATCGGTTAAGAAAAAGGTTAAAGAAACAGAGAGAGCTCTGTGGGAAACAGGGATGCTGACGAAATAAGCACTGGGAACATACAGGATTTTTAAGCAGGAAATTGCCGAAGAATATATCTATGATAATTGTAAGGGAAGCGCTTTGTTTTTTGAGGCCAGGACGGGAGTTTTGCGGACTAAGACATATAGAGTCAGGTACCACGAGATAGAAACGTTGTGCGTTGCGTGCGCAGAGGAGAAGGAAACGGCTGAACACTTGATACTTTTCTGTAACGGGCTTCACCCTACAGTGGAAAGGAGCGGGTCTGATTTATCTAAGGCATCAGGACTTAAGGACAGTGAATAATAATAATAATTGGTTTTTTGGGGAAAGGAAATGGCGCAGTATCTGCCTCATATATTTTTGAACCCCTGAACCGCGCCGTAAGGGAAGGGATAAAGGAGGGAGTGAAAGAAAAAGGACAGTGAAGGGAAAGTAGATTTTAGGCGGGTAGAAATAACCAAGCGAAGGTTATCTGATTGGTGGCTAAAATCAAGAGAAGAGTAAAATTTCATAAGTCATGGCTAGGTGGCTTGAGTCATCGCCGATTTAAAGGGTTGTGCCGTATCCATCCATCCATCCATCCATCCATCCATCCATCCATCCATCCATCCATCCATCCATCCATGCATCCATCCATCCGTCCGTCCATCCATCCATCCATCCATCCATCCATCCATCCATCCATCCATCCATCCATCCATCCATCCATCCGTCCGTCCGTCCGTCCGTCCGTCCGTCCGTCCGTCCGTCCGTCCGTCCGTCCGTCCGTCCATCCATCCATCCATCCATCCATCCATCCATCCATCCATCCATCCATCCATCCATCCATCCATCCATCGAAATGCGCAGTTTTCTAGTTGCAGCGGCAGATGGCGCTTTGATCTCAGGGTGCTAGGAGACCTCACGAAATCTCGAAACGTGTGGAGTAGTTGCTGCCACAGATGACACTTTGATCAAGGGTGGCAGCAGACCCCACGAAATGTCGAAACGTGGTGAGTAAGAGCTAACGCTCATAAAATGGCGCTCAATTTCTTTCCCTTCCATAACGAGTACGAATCAGTACACGTACGTATCAGTTTTAGTTGGACCATTCTGCTCTGTCTGCCTAGCTCATTGATCATGCTTTGCAGTTCATCTTCTCTGTGATTTAACAAAGCGGTGTCATCGGTGAACCGCAGATTACTTAGGTATTCTCCATTAAATCTTATCCCAAAATGACCTCACTCCAGGGCTCCCAGCAACATCTGCAAACAGGCGGTGAATAGCATTGGCATGATCGTGTCTACCGGCCTGACACTCTTCCTTTCTGAAATTTTGTTGCTAACTTTGTGACGGACTTTGGTAGCTGTGCTGTCGTTATAGATTCATCCGGTATTTTCACACAAGACTGTTCTACACCCTGGATTCACAATGCCTGCTGGACTGCTGAAGTTTCCACTGCCTCAAATGTTTCCCTAATTAATGAACGGTATATACAGGGGTTTGTTTATATTTTGCATATTTTTCTATCACCTGCTTGATAGTGTGGATATCGTCTGTTCTCGAGTATTCTTTACGAAAGGGTGACTGATCATTGGTTGATTGAAGTCTAAGGTTGTCCTGATTCTATTTCCGATTACTTTAGTTAGTACCTTGCAGGCCACGGAGAGTAAGCTGATCGGTCTGCAATTTTTCATGTCCTTGGCGTCTCTTTTCTTTAGAATTAAGGTAACGATAGCGTTATTCGAAGCTTCTTGTACGCTCGAGCTCATATTGCATTGTGTATAAAAAGTAGATAGTTTCTTAGCACGATCTGATTTCTGTCGTTCAACATATGCACTGCTAACTGATCCTCACCAGTTGTGTTCTTCATTTGCATTGCTTCTAAGGCTGTCTTCACTTCCTCTTTCTTTACTGGCGGGATGCGCCATGGCCGTGAACTGCTGCTGGCATCATTAACGTTGTGATTATAAGGCTATCTCTATAGAGTAGTGTAGAACCTTTCGGCTACTTGCCCTCTATGTCTCTTGAAGCGAACATCTAGTTTTTACCTAAAGCCAGTTTCTTTTTCACTGCTTATTTCAGGTTGCGTCCTTTCTTGAAAGCACTGTCGATTTTCTCCACATTATCTTTCTTATGTCGGCTGCCTTGCACTTATTTACTAACTTTGATAGCTCTTCCCGTTCTATTCTGTCTGTAGGGTTGATGATTTCATACTTTGGCGTCTCATAATCGGATCTTTTATCCCCTAAAATATCTTGCTGGTATCCTGTTGAGCCCGCCTACCACCTACATCTACTGCGCATTCCGAGATGATAGTTGTGAGATTATCGCTCATTGTTTGAACTATAAGATGGTCTTCCTAAGTAAAGCCGAATATCTGTTCTGCAGCGACATACTGAATTCCTCTACTTTCTCTCTTACCGCTAACTCGTTAATGCGCTTCCGCTTCAGTAGTTCCTTCCATTCGCTCTTCAGTCTAAGCTTACTCGAGACTTTACCATTTACCACTAGCTATATATATATATATATGACCTGGATATATGGAAGATATTGAAGCAGATTTGGTTAAAAAAGCCGATGCGTGATGCGTCAGGGCACATACATTTCATTGAATTTTAAAGAATCATTATTGCTAAGTACGACAACTTAATACCGGCATTTTTAGTTCCATGACATCATGAAGGAAGGTGTATATATCGTGCATTTGTGTCTATAAACAATTAGTTTGAAGTCAGCACTTCGGTTTTCTGCGTCTTTGTCTCTGTTCCTTTGCGCTCCTACGTGGTCTACAATGCAGGATCAACTCGCCTTTCAGTCACTGCTTTTGGCCGGAAGTTTTACTGCAATTATTTAAAATAAAACGTATTTAAGACGCTTGAAGTGTATCAAGAGCTTTTTTTTGTGATTAACTTATTGTTTGATGGAGCAATAGTGTTCCTTGAAATGGTTTGGCGTTTATACTGTGAGTGAGACGCTTCTTCGCTCCTGATTTTGAGAATGAAGCACCATGACCTGTAGTTGTAAACTTTGCAAACAGCCAATAAAGGAAAAAACGTCCCTCAGTCACCTTGAGTGGCATGTATGACTCGCAATTCAAGGCTCATGGGATCAATTCTAAACTACCTGCCCCAATATTCTGTCAACGCAATTATTTCCTTACATCCTTACATGTAATAACGACATTTAAGTCGTACTTTGACTTTATGACCACAATTTAATACATTTATTTATTTTCATTCCTTGTCTCAGCGTGTGACATCGCGACGCTCTCGACCAATCAGGAATTTCTCGAGATGCCAACGCTATAAACTACGGCGCTTTCTCTGCTGAACGGTAGGCTAACGCTTTGGCGTAAAAGACACGGAGGTGGATTTTCTTCGACACTGGCCTCAGTTGTAACATTTTATAGCCTATAAAACACTGGCATTCAGCGGTGAATCTTGAGTGCCTTTAATGTCTGACAGTGATTGATAACGGCGTAGAACCAATTAAAGATTTCGTTGGCAAATAGAAGTTGACACACGAGAGCCTCGATGTTGGCGGTGCAAGTCCCACCTGCAGTCTGGGTCCGCAGTCCGAGTGTACGCTCTCCCTGCTTCTTCTGGGTAGTGGAGTTGCCGGAACATTGTCTGAGGTCATCGACAAAGCACTCCGCAGTGGTAATTGTATCATTGTGACATTCGAAACTATAGCGATCGAATGCCAGCTGTTAGAGCGGCTCACGAATTGATAGTGACTCCGGCTCTAGGCAAAGTCTTCAGTGGCTTGAGCGACAAGGAAACGGGGCTGCCGGTAAGGCTCTATGGCTGGCCCCGTAGTTGAGACAGCTCCAGCACCAGGCTTTGAATGAAGGGCCCCTTGGCGTTATTGGTGCCCACTTCGGTGCCAGCTGCATCGTGAAGAAACGGTTGGAACTCCAGGGAGGCGGCGAGTGCGGTGAAGTTCCAGCGGATGAAGATCCGTTGTGCACGTCGGCACACCCAGCAACTTCACCAATCAGTTACAGGCTTGGGGTTATTGCCAGAGCCATTAACAGATATGTGTTATGTAGAGGTCAGCTGGATGCCGCTACTGAAGCTGAAACGAGAGGCCAACCTACGTCGTTGTTCTTTGTCATCAATTTCGCCCTTAATGTTACCTTCCTATCTTTCAGTACTATAATAATAATTCCATTACAATGATTGATGAAAATGAGGGAGTATTTTCAGCAGAGAATACGCTGCAGGATGGATTCGTCAGCGGTCGTCGCGCAACCGTCACGTGCCCCTTTGCTGTTGCAAAGAAACGGCGTGCACACAAGTGGATATATTCATTCAGTGCACACATTTAGAACATGGACCAGCACAGGGCATTTGCACTCAATCTAAGCTTTCCAGCCGTGTATGAGTCGATCGTATAGCGCAAAGTTTGGTTTTATTGTAATTATCTAATTAACGCTGAACAATTCAAGTCGCTAACTAGCAGATTGCAGTTAATTTGACCTAAGCTTTCCAACAGCATATGAATAGATGCTAAAACTTAGTATTTGGCCTAAATGCAATTACCTAATTAACGCTAATTAATTATACAGTCAAAACCCGGCATGACTGTATTATTGAGCAAATGATGCTAACTCATGGTTCATGAATTGACATAGAGCACAAGTTAGACACGTTGCTAGACAGCAGCGAAATCGACTTAGTCCCACTTTGACGTTGGCTGATCTTGAAGGTCAAATTACCCGCATGAGGCCTTTTCTGAAGTTGTACCCCTGTGAGCAGAGCTACGCTGCAAGCCAGCGAGAGTCTCCGGGTAAAGGGAGCTGCTGCTACGGCCATGAAAGACGCGGGTTGGAGTGGCGCGCAGCGTCGCAAGCGTCTTGGCACAGCGACGTAGGATCCCAAATGGCAAGCGGAGCGGAGGAAGAACGCAGGGTGGCACTACATGGCTTCAAACGTGCAGGAGGTCGTATACATAGAGCCACAGGAGGTCTGCGGTTGGTTCGGCGGCGGTTAACAACACGGGAGCCCGAGCAGGGTACGACCGCACTGGACTCAGAAGGTCTGACGTCGGCGATCCAAGGGAGGGCCTCTGCAGCATCGGCCCGCCTTCCTACAGGTGCTACCTACACGCTTGACTGTCCCGTGCCTTGCTACGCTGCCTTCCTCAACACCTTATACGCCCGACACGTCAAACCACCGCTCCTTTTGTCATGCCGCCCTTCCTCCTCTTCACTTTTGCGAGCCACGCGGCTTGGCCAGCAGGCACGACGCTCCGGTGCCATCGTACCACGCACACCTCACTCTTCTCGTGCTTGAGCATGTCACATCACAGCATGTCAGTTGTGTTAGTACAGCCGGCCTATAAAAATGTATTGTACACGCACAAAACAAAGAACGCAGGTCAGAGCAATGTATTCGGCTGAGAGAATTAAGCGAGAGCACAACCAGCTACTACCGGCGATTGCGGTGGAGATCGTAAACCTGCTGCATTCATTCGCTTCACCTGGCCTTCTCAAAGTAGTCTCGCCGAAAAAGCACGGTTCTTTTGCAAAGTCCGCGTTTGCTTTTATAGAAAGAGTGGACTCAACGGAAATGCAGCTTAAAGGATCAGGGGTGTACACTTCCACAAAAAAAAGATGCCAAAACTAAAATATAACAACAGGTAAAGGGTATGGTTAAACGTGGAAGAGGTTTTTGCCCTGCGGTGGGCGTAGTCAGGCTGATGATGATGAAGAAAACGTCATCACAATCATCATGTTATACATGCCTCTACAGGCTTCTCCCATATGGAGCTCCAATACTTCTACCCTGTGCTGGCTGCAGCCTCCTTATCCCTGCAAACTTCCTAATGTCAACCACCCACATATTCCCATAGGTACGCTTGCTTTCTCTTGGAATCACGTTGAGGCAAGGATCCGCAGCTTCAACAACGAAGCTGTTAATAGTTCACGTTAAGTTCGAACTGTATGCAATGGCTGCAAACGAAGGCAGGGGCACCCGAACGCCCTACTTAAACCCGAAAAGCCGTGTTTGACAAAGATAAACAGTAAAGGCGCAAATCTAACTTGGCCATGGAACACCAATGGGTTTAAATCCACTCAAGGCGGGGTCAAAGACCCATTTTGCATAACTTTTGCCCCAGAGACGCCGAATACAAGAGCAGGGCAAAGCTTGTAGGCACTAGAAACCGATGGGTACAGGCCGGCACTCACGATCAAACCCCCCACCTCACGCTTACCAGGCGGATGCTCAGACCACAAACCCAGCTCTGCTGGGAAAGGAAAGCGCTATTTGCTAGCCATTGTAAAGTGGCCATCTTCCTCCAAGGTCATGTGTCGATGCGTCTCTGTTAACATGGATGGGGGGCTTGCATGTGCAAGTTGCTGATTCAAAATAGGTGCAAGGCCGCCGACGTGGCTCAGTGGTTACGGCGCTCGGCTGCTGAACTGAAAGGCGCGGGTTCGATCCTGGCCGCGGCGGTAGAATTTTGTTGGACGCGAAATTATAGAGGCCAGTGTGCTGCGCGATGTCAGTGCGCGTTAAAGAACCCCAGGTGGTCGAAATTTCCGAAGCCCTTCACTGCGGCGTCCCTCATAGCCTGAGTCGCTTTGGGACATTAAAACCCCATAAAATAAAACAGGTGCACGGCTTCGCAAGGGCGACAACACGAAATAAATGCAAGAAGACCGACGACTTTAGTAAGCTCGACAAATAAACAAGAGCATGCGAATAAGGCTCAGGTCATATTGAAACAAGCTTGGCCGAGTTGATAACACTCAAATTAGAACCAGCGAGAATCGAAGTAGCGACGGAGGGACATACACAAGGACGGGTGCTGAATTTCAATCAAAGTTTACAGCTTGCCCTGCGGAAATATATACGACAGGCTCAATCAACTAATAAAAAACATCACAGGAGATAATACACTCCAGCAACTGCTGATGGGAACAACAGCGACGTAGTTAGTACGTACATTCACCTTTCATTGTCGCTACATTTGCATCTGTTAGTTGAACCTGTCGTATATATTACCGCGGACCAAGCAATAAACTTCAGTGGAAAGTTGGCGCTCGTCTTTGTGTGTCTTCCTTCGTCACATTTTCAATCCGTGGTGTTTCTACTCAATTCGTGTCACGTTTCTCGAATTTGGCAAAAAATGCTAGCACCATATCTATGAGCGACAGTGGTGATGAGACAGAAACCATAGTTTGAAACACCATGCAGCGCAATAATAACCTTTACATAAGTTCATATGCAGAGTCAGAATGAGAACAGCTAAAATTGTTTCCATCACATACGGACTGACAAGCTTATGTATATTTCCACAAAAGGACTTTTGCGCAAGGTACTTGTACACTTTCGGACGTGAAGCACCGCAGCCATTGAGAATTAGGTGAATTGTGCCGAATAGCACATGACTACAAACACATATGGATAGCATTTCTTTTTTATTTTAATATAATCATCTTTCTATCGGGTTTCGTTACGAATTTCAATTTACTGGTAAGGCACTCGCATGATGTTCCAGGAACCTTTGTGTTACAAGCAGTGGATAAATTCCAAAACATGTTCATAATTTCTGTCATTTTTTTTATTTTAAATAATAACGTAAAACATTTGCGAAAGCAAATTTAATCTTAACGGATTCAATCTGCAGCATTCAGAACTGACGCGCACATTGCGAATATAGGCGCACCATTTCATTGCATTTCCATAAGGTGACAAGGCACATTACTTTTTTTTCGCTCTTGCAAGCACGGCAGAACATGACAACGGAATGAAATAGCTTTAAGCAGAAATATATGAGTAAAAGTGCACTCAAAATATTTACACAAAAATCATAACAAGAAATAGAAATCCCGTCAAACAGCAACGTGTATTCTCTCACTAGGCACAGTGTTCTATTAAAGCTACAAATGAATGCGAAAGTTTAATGGTAGCTTTGAATTTTTCCGTGATTTAATATTTAAACCATAAAAAAGCAATGCTAGGAACTAGCGAAACCTTCAGCTCTTTTACGCATAATAGTGTGCGCGGTGCACGCTTAAACCTAACAGAATCATTAAATGGTTTTCCGTTGCGCGTTTGCAATCTCGACCGGCCAGTTCGAAGTTCTCTTGAATGTTCCTAAACCTTCGTGCCGTAAACGTCTGTATTAAACAGAAACCGAAGACCGGCAAAGAATCTTCGTTCCGCCTTACCGCCTTTCTCGCCAACCTGCGCTCACTTGCGGTAATTAAATTCTTTTCCGGGTCATTTCTTCCCAGGCAAGAGCCATCAGGCGATCGCTTCCTGTCGTGTCTAATGGGCCTACCGCCGTACGTTTGCGAAACGCGAAAAATCTAGCGCCTTGAGATAATGGCATACCGGAGGAGAAGAATTGCGAAAGCACCTGGGAAGTAGCACCGTATTTTTGTCGTCGTAGGCAAAAGCATACAAGGAGAAAACATAATAAAAAAAACACACAAGACAGCTTGCCAATTTTCCGCCTCTTTTAGAGACAGAACGAGCGAAAGAGGTTCACGTGACGCCGAATACTTGCTATCTTAAAAGGGGGAGCCCGGGATAGAATGGTAATAAGTGTCCTACGGCTGACTCTGGTGATCAGATGTTATAGGTCGACCTGACCTTTTCGCGTTTTCAACACTTTTGTGCGAACTCTCAGTCGCTCTCAAGTTCACTCGAAGATCTGAGCAAGTAGCACGTTTTGAGAAACCAAAAATCAAAGTCCAATGTCGACATATCAAGCAAGAATAATTACGGTGGTAGATAGTGTGAAGAATATGAAAAAAACCCAGTGTGTCGCAGTGTAAACACATGGCTAGAAAGAAAGCGTGAGCAAGGGTGAGAGACCCAAGCTAGGCTTCCTTGAGGTTTTCTGATCCCGAGGAAGTTGGGAACTGTTCTGCCATATGCAGGCATATTTTTAAAGACGATTCAGAAGAAATAGCAAAACAGGCGCCTACAAAAGCGCTGACAAAACACTGAGCACAACTTATTGGCTGATGCGATCGAGCATTAATGGAAATATCGCGCATTTTTGTATCAATTATTATCGATCACAACACTGCGCGATATTTAAACACAGACTTGTTTTCGGGCACAAAACAGGAAAGTTACTTCCCAAATTATGTTTAAGTCAGGGCACTTATGATCGTGACAGTGCCCGTTCAAGCGGTTAGACTCTCGCACCTCAGGGCAATACATTAGATTCGAGCCTTCTTTTATCGCTGAAGAACAGAAATGCTGATGTCCGGAAAAAAGTTGTAACTATAAAGAGAACGGTAATCAAAGAAACCAAGCGAAATCCAGGAACGTAACGACCATTTTGGATCTGGATTTTTTTTTCACTGCTCTTATATGCAGAGATAAAGCGACCAGACACGACGAGGCTGCCCCATCGCCATGATCGTTGTAGGTCAATGCCAACATGTACGAACATGCAGATTCGAACTACAAAGTCCTTACATGCTACTTACGTGTTCTGAACTCGCCTTGACAAGAGTCGATTACCTCGTCACGTGCTTGTGCATATCCGAGTGGTAGATCCCCTAAGGCCACCGAAGGAGCACCTGCTCAGTCTCCCCTTGCGGCCGTGTCTTACGAAACAAGAAATCCTTTTTTTCATTGACAATGAGACAAGTGTAATGAAGCATTCAGTTCAATTATTTTTTACGTCAGAATCCATTGCTTGAATACACAGGAGAAATATAATTAAAATCGGTCGTGGTCTCCTTAAACTGGACTAAACTCTAAACGCAAAGCAGGAAGACGCGATATTTGCCCACGAGTACTGAAACATTTCATAGGGCGTAGCTTTTGCGTATCACCCCCTGGCCTGGCATTCACTCTAACAACTCGCACTTCATTTTTCGGCTTTCAGTCGGAGCTAAGCAGAAAAGCCCTTGGAGACAGTTTCATCACTGTTACTTCCTCTTTAGGTGCTTACTTATTCCGGTAGGATGCTATGTTAAATCCCCGTATCATTGCAGGTGGGTTTTAAAAGCGAATATCAATTGTATGAACACCTACGCATGTTACCCGGCAACGGCGCAGTTTCAGTGCGCGATCGCTTGAGCCATCACTCGAAAATTTTGCCGTTGCCTTCAGGGTACCACCGCTCAGGCAACCTGCCTGCCTGTGCCTGCGTGCCCGTGTGACACCGTGGCAGGTGTCAGTTAAATGATTTGGTTGCTTGGGAAGCGCAACCTGAATCTCATAAGCTCCATTGGTGGCAGCAGCTGCCATCGCAGGGCAGCGGCGCATGACTTAACCGCTGCAACCCTGCGCCAGTAGTGGTATGGACTCTCGGCAGCCCATCAGTGTAAAGTACTGAATAATTAATTACGCGTATACAGGTACTGACCTATTAACATCAAAACGTCATACTCTTAAGGAAGTTATGACCAATTTCGCCGATATTTGTGTGAAGCCTGCTTGACCGTGAAAGCCGAGCCTCGTATAAAAAGCGGAGTGCTAGCGCACCTAGTTCACCTTTGGCCTGACCATGGCGTATCGCCCGCCCGTTTTTTCTTTCTTCCAAGCATAGGGGCGCTGCACTCCACACGTGTGTATAGTTTAGTGGTTTTGGGTTTTTGACGAAGGAAATTGCACAGTAACTGTCTCTTTTTCCTGTGGATACCTCAATCGCGCAGTAAGAGAAAGGAAGATTGTAGTGAAAGAAGAGAAAGAGGTGCCATAGTGGAACTGAATCATTTCGACCACCTAGGGATCTTTAACGTGCGTTGACATTGCGCAGCACACGGGCGCCTTTTGCTTTTCGCCTCCATCGGAACGCAGCCGCCGCGGAGGGGTTCGAACCCGAGTACTCCGGATCAACAGTCGAGCGCCCTAACCCCTGAGCACTGAGCTACTATGGCGGGTAATGTGTACCACTCCTGCTATCTAATTGAGATATTTTCTTTTTAAAGCTCTTTTATTTAAGAGTGCATATCTTCCAAATCCTATGCGCTAAAACAGCAGTTTAATAGTGTTACATAGCAAGTACGCGCATTGCGCGTGCCGTGTTTCCCTGGAACAAAGACGGACGCTCGGGATAGGAAAGTCATTATTCGCACCGTTCAGCAAGCTTATATTGCCTGACCTGTCGAGAGTGAGGGGAGAAAGGAACGAGGGAAAGCGTAAGAGATGTGCTTGGCGTTCGCCACAGTGATAAGGGAGAGCGTTTACAGCATTCCTCTTCCGGTAATGATAAAGTCGCTGTATTGGCTTCTTTTGGCGCGTGAAAAGTCGCAGTGACTGCGGCGTGCATGTCGACTGCGCCGATGCAGTTTCTTCCTGCTGCTGCCGCTGCGGATTGCCTTTTTCTTTTTGAGGTGCTCACGAATTCGCCGGTAATGTAGCCACTGGAGGTGGGGTATTAGCTCGAGGGATCGCGCACTCCACTCCTTTGTCGTGCAAGACTGGCAATGGCGTCTCTACTTGCACAGCGTTGGCTTTCGCTGGGTCGTGATCCAGTGCACGTGCGGGAGTTGTGAGTCGAAAACGCACCTGGTTGACGTGACGCCTGACCGGTCCGGCTGGCGTCTTTACGGCTACCAATCGTGACCCTGTAGTATAGGTGACTGTTCTAGGGAGCCATTTTTCTCCTGCGCCAAAGTTACGTTCATACACTGCAGCTCCAGGTAGAGGTGGTGACCATTTATCTGGCTCCGAGACAGAATCTGTAACAATGGGAGGGAAGCATGGGTCCAGAAGAGACTGGAGACGATAACCATGAAGCGCCTGTGAAGGAAACCTGCCCGAGCTGTTAGGCGACCTTCTGTAATGAAAAAGTAGTCTGGAAATGTAGGTATCTTATCATCCGGCCTTCATCTTCTTGAGGCCATCCTTTATTGTTCTTACTGCTCTTTCAGCCATGCCATTAGACTGTGGGTGAAACATAGCCGTTCGAAGATACGTTATATTATTCTTTTTCATGAAGGTAGCGAATTGATGACTGGTGAACTGAGTTCCGTTTTCAGAGATCACAGTCCTTGGGATGCCGAACCTGCAAAATATCTCGCTCAAGCAATTAACTGTAGCTGTACCAGTAGCTTGCTTCATAGGGACTGCCTCAATCCACTTGTTGTGAGCATCCACTACAATAAGAATCATGCTTCCCGGAAATGGCCCTGCGAAATGAACATGTATCCTGGACCACGGTTCACGAACAGTAGGCCAGCTCACTTACGGTGCTGCGGCTGGCATGGGCAAGTTTTCTACACAGTTCTGATATGTTGCTTCTAGTTGTTCTATGTCGCGGTCCAATCTTGGGAACCGAAATGATGATCTGACAACTGCTTTCATAGCTGAATACCTCTGGTGTGTTTCGTGCAGTAGGTGCAAAACACAATGTCCTGCGTCCGTCGGCACTATTACGCGGTTCCCCCGGCACACCAGTCCGTGGGCCAAAGACGGGCCTTGTCTTTCATTGAAAAATGTAATAATACTCTCATCATCTATACATCTTGTGGTCGACGGCCAGCCATCCTTTGTCCACTGAGCAACACTTTTCAGCTGCTTATCATTTGCAGTTAATTGCTTCACTTCATCAACTGACACTGTTCCGTCTTCGAATCCTGCCAGAGCAAGAATGTAATCGGGGGATCGTCTGATCGCAATGCTGTCGTAGGTTCTGGCAGTCGACTCAGGGCGTCGGCATGCAGAAGGTGCTTACCCGGCGAGTACTGGGAAACCTTGGAAACCTCCAAGGAACAGAGACCAACGTTGTATACGAGCGGCTGCAGTGATGGAGTCGGTCGATCTGCCCTCAGCAATCCCATGAGGGGCTGGTGGTCGGTAAAAAGTGTGAACTCGACCTACGAGAAAATCCCGGAACTTTGTTACGCCAAATACGAAGACAAGGGCTCCGTGTTCGAGTTGAGAGTAATTCCTTTCAGCCTTTGTTAAGGTTCGCGAACGGAAGCCGATGGGCTTGTTCACTTTGCCACATGAGTGGAATAGCACGGCACCAGTCCCATGTTGCGACGCGTAACACTCCAGCTTGAGGTCTGCAGCCGGATTGAAATGGTCAAGTGCCCCTGCCCGACGAAGGCCTTCGTTAGCTTGCATAAATGTTGCCGCCTGCTTGGTTTCCCAAAAATCTATCGTGTGTTCTTCTCTAGCAGCTTGTACAATGGTGCAAGGACGTATGATAAATTCGGCATGAACTTTGCGTAAAATTGATTCATACCCAAAATTTCGCGCAGCTCCTGCATATTTTGCGGGCAAGGAGCTTTGATGATTGCTTCCATCTGCTGCTCTGTCGGATATAAACCCTTACGGTCAATTCGGTGACCAAAATAGGTTACCGACGCCTGGCAATATTTACATTTCTCCAGTCTGAGCTTTACCCCGTGCTCCTGGTGACGCTCGAGCACAAACCTTAATGTATCGGTGCCGCCGTGTTTTTCTGATAATCAGTAAATTGTCGAGGTAAGCCTGGACACCTGCAGTGTCGATTTTCTGTTGAAAAATTGCAGGCGCGGAAGCTATACCGAAAGGCAAGTGGTTGTAAGTAGCAGAACAACCCCCGGCGCGTATTGATAACGCACAGCTTCTTGGACTGGTCATCGAGAGGGATTCGATTATAGGCGTCACGCAGGTCGAGCGTGCTGAAATGCTCGCCGCCATTCAAAGACGCAAATATGTCATCAATAACAGGTAGCGGGTATTTCTCCAGCTCGCATGCAGCGTTTGCGGCTACCTTTAAATCTGCGCAGATTTGAACGGTGCCATCCTTTTTCAGTACCTGGCACAATTGGTGCAGCCCATTCTGCGTGTGTTACAGGGAACAACACTCCGATGGTTTCAAGCCTTTCAATCTCTTTGGATACCTTGTCGCGCCAAGCAAATGGAAGAGAATGGGCCTTAAGAATTTTGATGTGGCTCCTTCTTTAAGTTGCAGATGCACTGGTAGTCCAGCTATCGGGCCCAATTCTGTGCTGAAATCATCTTGTAAATCTGAGATAACGTCGTCCGGAGTTGATGCACAGTTTTTCCCCAAGCTCTCCTCCAGCTTCGCACCGATGTTGAGGACTGACCACCCGGCGTTGCTGAGTTTTGATATCAAGTCACTTCGCAGAGGCTTGGTCCGGAGCAGTCGATAACCATTAATGAGCCCTCGACGATAGTCCCGTTGTACGAGACAGGCATATCCAACTGCTCCAGTACTGGCAAGGTCCCTAGGTAACAGGAAGGTTTTATGTTTTGATAGTGGCAATGGTGGCCACTGTTTCTTGTGCTGCTCAAAACGTTGCCTACGCACAACGCACACAGCTGAACCAGTATCGACAATCATCGGTATATCGCTGTCACACCACGTGAGCGTTCGGCGAATCAGAGGTTCCAACTGAGCTTTCCCAAACGCAACCAAAGTCAAGATGTGCATGCTGTCGGCCACGTCATCCAAGGTCTCCTCAGTTACATTTAAGGCTTGGCTTGATCTGCTTCGAGCATGGGTTTACTTGCGTTCCTTGGTGACGTCGATAAGGGACTTTTTTTGCAAGGTGCCCGAACCTTCCGCAGCAGTACATCGAGCTTTCATCCAGCTACACGCGTTTTCATTGTGTTTTGTAGCTTCCGCACCATCCACACTCTAATACCGGCTCGTTGGAGGTCCGTCGCTGCGAGCTTATCTCCATTTCGGCTCTCAGAAGAAATCGCGTTAGCGTCCTCTTCCGTTGCCTCATAGCTAAGCGCTATCGCTTCGGCTTCCTTCAGGGTGAGGTCTGTTTTCGCCAGCACCTGCTTTTTCAGGGCGCTTCACCTGACACCACATACTATCTTTTTCGTGAAGCATTCTATCGAGCATGCTTCCGAAGTTTCAGCCATCCGCTATTTGGCGAATTTCAACGATGAATATATGAACAGTCTCATATTCAAACTGGCGCCGGCTGAAAAAGCGGAAGCTCTCAGTTATTTCGTGTCGTTTTGGGTCAAAATATCCACTTAGGACTTCAATTACTTCTTCGTACTACAGCGCATTAGGCTTTTTTTTCAAGCTATGTTCATGGCCTCAGGGCATAAAAATTATGAAATGAAAGATGAGAAGGATGCTTAAGTGAGCTGATCTAATGAAATCAAGTGGCATTAGGTTTATTCGGTGCAACTTTCCCTAAAAGTACCAGTACTGTGCGTGTGCTCAGTGCAGAAATGAGCAACGCCCTCATCTTCATTGAATCTTGGATTCCAGTTGCTTCGAAGTAGGCTTCAACTTTCGTAAGATACGCCCTCCAGTTGTCCCTGCAGTCATCATACTCGGGAAGCTGGTCATGTGCCATGGCCGAAATGGTTGTGTCCAGCGGCTCTGTCTTGACCGTCGTTTCAGGTTGGCTCTTGTCGCAGGTTCGCTTAGATCTCGTCGCCCCCGTTACATAGCAAGTACGCGCGTTGCGCGTACCGTGCTTCCCTGGAGCACAGACGGTCGCTCGGGATAGAAAAGCCTTCATTCGTACCGTTCAGCCAGCTTATAAAGCGTGACCGGTCGAGGGTGAGAGTAGGAAGGAACGAGGAAAAGCATGAGAGCTATACGCTTGGCGTTCACCACCGAGATATGGCTGAGCGTTTACAACAAATAGGTGCTACATGATTAAATATCAGACAGCTGAAGGTGTGAAAATAAGTACGTACATATATTCAACTTTAACTTCCTGAAGAAAGCACAGGGTTTTTTGATGTGATATTGCGTTACTCAGACTGCTTCCAATAGGACGCGTTGATTAATCAATTTATCTGACATAGCACAATCTATTGGAAAACATGAGACGTTGTTATACGCTTTGACCTACAATACTGAAAGAAACACGAAACTGCGCTTATAAAGGTTTGTTTTGGTTTGTGGGAGTGTAACGTAAAGCCCCTCATGTAAAGCCCTCAAGGCTCTTGAGGTATCTTTAATAAATAAAAAAACGTCCCAAAGCGACTCAGGCTATGAGAGACGCCGTAGTGAGGGGCTCCAGAAATTTCGACCACCTGGGGTTCCTTAACACAGAAATTGCACAGCACACGGGCCTCTAAAATTTCGCCTCCATCGAAATTCGACCACCGCGGCTGTGATTGAAACCGCGTCTTTCGGGCCAGCAGCGGAGCGCCGTAACCACTCAGCCACCGCGGCGGCTGCTTCTAAAGGAATGACAAGAAAAGGTTGAAGTAACGTATCTAAAAAAATGTCTACTGTCTTGCGCTTTAAGAAGCACGGATTGCATTCAGCGGACTTTCTGCCCAGACCGCAATGAGAACTGAACAATTGCATCACAACGTCCCAAAAACTATTTGAAATGGGACACGCCGTAAATCCCGCAAAGCGACCAGAGAGCTCTCAACACAAGCGAATATATGAGAGCACTCATGTCAGCAATGCATATGTTATCCTAAGTGTGTGCCTTTATTCCGACTAGCTTCATTATCTGAAATCCTGTCCCTATCTTAAATTAAATGAAACAAGCTAAAAATCAGAGGTGATGAAATAAAATCCACTTAGCAAATGTGGGCAAGGCAGTACAAAACAACCACAGCTACAAGAGAGCGCCAATGGCCCAAAACAGAACTGTGGATAAAAATCAACAATAAAAAGCGTAACAACCAGCAGAGCCCAAAACCGAGCGAGGATTTCTGAATCGCATGATGAATTTTTTCTTCTTTTTTCCGAAGAGCAAGGTATAGTGTTTCATGTTAACAGCCCTCCTTTTTCTCATCTCATCAATGCCATGTTTTGTAGTCACGTGATTTCTATTATTTCATTTTGGCCGCTCTGTATTGAGAAAACGCCACAGCATAATTGAATACTACATCTGAAAGAATAGTTCAAATAATAAAATCATAAGCTAAGATGAGGCAACAACAAAAAAAAAACTCAATGGAGCTCGCTTGCAGGACACGACGAAAATGCGTGAGCGGTCGCCCTTACGAACTACGCTCACTGAACAAACCCCGATTTCTTTTAAATTTTTTTTATATTTCCTTCTTGTCGTCTCCAATCTGCTCATATTCTTTTAACGCAGTGACATCGTTCATTCTATACATTCATCGATCCATGGGAGTCCTTGTAACACTCCTGACGCAGGGGTGGAGCGGTAAAAACATGCGCCACTGCCCTGCGATGGCGGGGGCTGCCATCGGTGGGACTTGTGCTACCTGTGCGATCCGGCAGTCTTCTGCAACATCGTATTGCGCCCACACTAAACGCTGTTAGAAATCTAGCCTTACTACACGCACACGTTTCGTACGCTATTTCCCGAATTTAGCGTGCGTGCCTCTTGCGTACGATGAAATAGGTTTTCAAACTTGACATTGAGTTTTGAAGCAGGACATCTCGCTTCTGAGTGAATTTTTCATTGTTACTGCGTTTTACGGCGTGCGTCGATATACTGAGCACAGCCCGAGCTGTCGCGCATATAAAGGCCGTTCAGGGTCACCGATCGAAGCGGGCAGGAGAAAAAGGTGAGAACTACCGGAAGAGAAGCGGGTGACAGAAATGAGGGATGATGTAGAAGGAAGTGGAGTGAGGCTGTTGCCGACAGAAACTGACAGAAGAGATAAAAAACGGTGTGCAGGTGAAAATGTAGAAAGAATCAAGATAAGAAGGGCGGCCATAGGAGAAAGAGGACAACAACGGAGAGAAATTAATGGACGCTGTTGTGGAGGAAGAGAAAGGTCTGGATCTCAAGCGCGCGCTGCTATGCCGCCGCCGCTGGCTATCGGCGCTGCAAACGGCACCGGCCACGTGATCCGGTTTATTCGGTTGTGTTGTTCTCTGCACCCGAGCGGCTTCAGCTCGGAAGCGAAGTGCTCGGTGAGAGGGATCTCAGCGAAGATTCCATCTGCGGTTGGCTGCGAAAGCAACGGCCAAAATCCAGCTCGCGTGGATATGTCCAGCATTCCTGGACAGACATTTTGAATATTATATTATTGTAAGGTACTGTTATTCTAACCCATTCTATCATCGCTCGCATCGAGCAGATACGACTGCAATAGGAAAACAATGGGAAATGTTTTGATCATAGCAAAAACGGTAATAGAAAAAAATGCAAGCATGCCGAGGCAATGTCTGCGGACATATGGATTGGTAAACTGATATCTTACAATATGAGAAAAATTGCGTCCATAAGCCCGTTAACTGATAAATGCTTTTGACCAGAATCGTTGGGTATGGGTGCAGCATGCGAAGGACGATCGTCCCTCTCCCGAGGTTCGGGTCAAGAACCAGTTGTGCTGACCGCCGATCAAGGAGCCGGTTGAGGGCGTAGCCAGACCGAGGAACGGCGGGGGATGAAGATGACGACACCAGCACCGGCGACCACACGTAGAGAGCTTACTTCCACTTCCTGAACTCACGCTTCGGACGAAGTTCCTGTTACGAGGGCTGCGCTTGAGCGACAGCGTTGGCAGCTCAAGCGCGAAATAGCCACCGCTGCCGTCGCTCAGCCGCCGAATTACGCCGGTTTTAACTAGACAGTTGCCAAGCTTAAGTAAATTTTTCAGTATGTCCACCAGCCACCACTGGGGCTCTCGTATTTGGCTGCGTCTGATCTCACCTATGGTAAAAAATATGAGGTATAAATTTAGTTTCAGAGACCCACAAAATGCGTGCATCTAGCGTACATAGGCGTGCTTATGCTATTCTAAAACTGGCTATTATATGCCACAGTTTATAGCCCATGCCATAGGGAACCCAATGAACGACCTGGAATAACGTATTGCTAAAGAACCTGCAAAAGAAATACGTCAAAGACTGATAATTGCGTTTGTCACGACGCAGCTGGCGTACGTCGTGGTAGGGCGTGAGGAGGGCCACCGAAGGGGAGCAGGAGAACGCGCCATCAAAGGGAAGAGGCTCTCAGGGCGGCGTCGCGCGCGAGTTTCGAGAGCCTCGGCCAAATCGAGGAGGAATGCTCTGATCAGACGATTGTGTCGTAAATTGTTTCGCTCCCCTCGTTGTGGCATGTTTCTGGTTAGCCACGGCAGCTTGCTCGATGGGCCAGCGCCGGAGGCGAGCGGGCATCCGGGCACCCTAGGCCAGAGCGGCTAACAGGACGCATGTGTCGTAATTGGTTTCTCTCTCCTGGTTGTGGCACTTTTCTAGTTAGCCACGGCAGCTTGCAGCGAGCCGCAAGCCGCAAGCAGCGAGCCGAAATTTTGTGCTTTTCTTTTGCGTTGCAAGGCGTGTGTTTCATATTGTGTGCTTTTCTTTTGTGTTGTGATATGCTGCGTCCGAAAGGTGGTGGCGGGAAAGTCACCTATTGGCTGATGGTGTAGTTTTGGCGGGAGTACAAGGACATGGGGGCGCACTAAGGAGGTTTGTCGGTGGCAGCCGGACAGATCGGTCGTGTGCGGCCGGTGGAGGTCCCGGGGTCGCGAAGTTGGAGAAGCGAGTTCCTTGAGCGGCGGCCGGGCGGCTTGGCCGTGTGGTGGCCGACGGTGGTCCGGAGTCGCGAGAGTTTGGAGTTTTGGCATATGTAAATCTATATATATATATATATATATATATATATATATATATATATATATATATATATATATATATATATATATATATATATATTGTAGTGTGGTAATCTTCATCGATATAACCACTGACATGCGTCGCGTGCTGCCGCTCTTAAGGACGAAGAAGTTGTTCGCTGCCTTGCTCTTTCGCCACGCCTGACGCTTCGCTGCGAGTCTCCCCTGAGCGGCTGGAATCATCTGGGTTCACCGAATAAACACACCCCTACAATTGGTGGAGGTGCGGGGTAGGGACGTCACACAAGACGGTATCACAAAGAGGTAAAAAGGAAACTTCCGCGCGGGCGCAGTCAATAACGGCATGATGAGTGGAAAGGAAATCGTAGCCCAGGATGATGTCGTGTGAGCAGCGAGACAGTACAATAAACTCGATGGTGTATAAGACGTCTTCGATGAGAACACGGGCCGTGCACGCCGCTGAGGGATGAATGCGCTGTGATGAGGCGGTGCGAAGCGAAAAGTCGGAAAGTGCGGTGGTCACCTTACGAAGACGACGGCAAAGAGCTTCACTGATGACTGATACGGCAGCGCCCGTGTCGACTAGAGCGAGTACTGCGACGCCGTCGACAAACACTTGAATTACGTTAGTGGGAGAACACCGAGGACTTGAAGAGTTCGAACCAAGCGCAGTTCTTGCCCCGGGAACTGCGACTGTTAGTTTCCCTCAACGGTGCCGGTAGAACGTCGGAGTGGGGACGGGGAACGGCGACGAGGGGAAGGTGATCGGCGAGCTGTGTACGTTTGATTGTCACGAGATACAAATTCGGAACTGGGCGGATTTCTCGGCGAGGGCTGGTCTGTATTGTAGGAGTAGTTCCATAGTTCAGGTCGAGAAGGTGGAAGGCGTTGGCGGCAAAGGCGTGCGACATGGCCCGGCAGCCCGCAAGAGTAGCAGATTGGTCGGTTGTCCGCAGAACGCCAAGGGTTCGTAGGGCGTTGGCGTACCCTTGGAATAGGGACATGGAATGCAGACCCAGGCAAAGGCGAAGGAAGGTTGGAAGGAGCGGCCTGGTAGGAAAGAGATGCTGATGGCATGAGCGGCCTGGCCGCAACTTGGGCGTAAGTCAGTGGTGCCGTTATTTGCGCTGGCACGGGGCTGGGCGGCAGCACAGGGCTGGGCGGGAGCATGGAGCTGGGAGGAAGAACGTCAGCGATGTGATCTTGAACGGCACGCCGTATGGTAGGGGCCAAAGACGGAGCCATGTCAGGAACAAGGCGGCCACTATCCTGTAACTGAGGGACCAGCGATAGCTGGCGGGCGACCTCTTCTCGAACGAAGGCTTTGATTTGCTGAAGTAAAGGGCTGTCCTCTGATGGGGTAGAACCGCCCAGCGCAAGTGTAGAGATGGCGTCGTCTCTAACACCGGACCGCCGGGTAGTGGCTTCTAGTCATCCCGCGTCATCTCCGCGCCGACATTTGTGCTGCGTACCATGGTGACCCACAATGTGCTCACGGTGGCGTATTGAAAACCTACACACGCCTACGTCTGCGATTTTACTGGCGTGGAATGTACCGCTTCGTAAGACATTTCGTGCGCGCTTGCGAATCTTGTCAACGCCGAAAAACTCCTCAGAAGTCCTCTGTTTCGTTGCAGCCGTTACCCTGCCCTGCTCGTCCGTTTGACCGCGTTGGCATAGATCTCTATGGCCCTCTTCCGACTACTCCTGCTGGAAACCGGTGGATTATTGTGGCAGTAGACCATCTGACTCGCTACACTGAAACATCACCGTTACCCTCTGCCTCTGCAAGAGACGTTGCTTTGTTCATTCTCAACAACTTGATTCTTCGCCACGGGACTCCGAAGGAACTGCTCAGTGACCGCGGACGCGTTTTCTTGTGCGACGCTCTCGAGGCCCTACTGAAAGAATGTCGCATCATTCATCGCACCGCTACTTCTTACCACCCTCAGACGAATGGCCTGACAGAACGCTTCAACCGTACTCTGAGTGACATGCTGGCCATGTACGTCAACGACGCTCATTCCAACTGGGACCACGTTCTTCCCTTCGTAACCTACGCGTACAACACTGCGATACAGACCACCACTGGATTCTCTCCCTTTTTTCTTCTTTACGGGCGCGAGCCAACCTGCACAATGGACGCGCTTTTTCCCTACCGCCCTGATGTTTCTGAATCGACGCCACTCTCGGACGCCGCCCAGTATGCAGAAGAATGCCGTCAGCTCGCTCGTTCGCTCACAAAGGAAAATCAATGGCAACAAAAACACCATCGTGACACTGGTGAGGCGCCTTCATATGCGCCCAACTCCCTGGTGTGGCTCTGGGTTCCTGCCACAACCTCCGGCCTGTCAAAGAAGCTTCTTGCTCGGTATCACGGTCCATACCGAGTGCTTCAAAAAACATCTCCTGTGAACTACGTAGTTGAGCCCGTTACGCCATCTGCGGACTTGCGTCGCCGTGGACGCGAAATAGTTCATGTGGACCGAATCAAGCCCTACTACGATCCGTCTGTCCTTTCGGCACCATGAGTCGCCAGGATGGCTCCTTCTCTGCCCGGGGGGGAAACTGTAGTGTGGTAATCTTCATCGATATAACCACTGACATGCGTCGCGTGCTGCCGCTCTCAAGGACGAAGAAGTTGTTCGCTGCCTTGCTCTTTCGCCACGCCTGACGCTTCGCTGCGAGTCTCCCCTGAGCGGCTGGAATCATCTGGGTTCACCGAATAAACACACCCCTACAATATATATAAACCTTTCGGCATATGTAAATCAGTTTTGGTAATATTGTAATAAATGACTTTTTGAGGAAAGCCTTTCCAAGTGCCAACGTCAGAAGACCTGCACGCCTGTCTCAAACTCACCAGTCGCGAAGTACATCCCCCGGATCACTCACGAAACCCTCCTTCTGCCACTCCACGTCAACATCTGGATGCAACAACATCGCACAACAAGAGAGAGAGAAAAATATTCGTGACTGCGTTTTTTGTTTATTGTTGATAAGCTTAAAGACAAGTCATGTTGCTGCGGAAAAAAAATTCGCGTGGACCTTTTGAACAAAGATAAATCCAATTTTTCAATGGGGCAAAACCTCTAGCCACCAATAGCAAGCTTCTGCAGCAACGCTTAGCTCGTAAAAAAAAGAACGAGGACTTGTAGGTGGCCCATTTAAAACACGATGTCATGCGGATTAAACGCTGCCAGATGTTGCCAAAAAGATCCAATATCTTTCTTCCTGCGTAACTCTCAGCGGTTATGAAGAAGAAACAAATGAGTGTAAACTTGTAAGCACCTCCCAATAGTTTTTTGCTAAAGTTTACGTTTGCTCTTCCTAACAATAATAGATTGCTTCAAGGATGCCATCTACCACCTGGTTATTAATCACGCGCAATTATTCTCTCCTGCCTTTATCCTCTATTCTGTTCCCTTATAACCTTTGTAAGCACGTGCTTCTTTTTACTACGAGCATACGGCATCAAATTGTTGTCTTAACACCGGATTGGGAGCCTTTGGCTACCCGCAAATGTAGACTTGCGATGCTGAACTGATGTGTGTTATTTTTACTTTCCTTCTTTCCTGCCTGTGGCGAAAGTGCAGATGCTCCATCCAAGATGTAGTCGTCGCTGGATGATCCATCGTTTACTGCGTTTTTTTATTTTCTTTCAAGACATTAATCAGAATGAAGGCTTAAGCTGCGCGGTCCTCGGGAAATGATAAATGGCGCAGGCGTCGGATCTTGCAACACCGGATTCATAGCATGTTTGTCGCAAGATCCGGCCTTTGTTGTAACCCCGGAGGCAAGCGCGATCTTCCAGGAGCGTTACTTTCTGTGTTATCTGATCGAGTGCCCCATGCTTTAGTAACATTTATTTCTTCCCCAACGCAGAGGTGTGGCCACACAACGAAAAAAAAACGCCATCTTGCTGTTTTTCAGTTTCGTACAGTTGGAGTTCGTGTGCCGCGTATTAAACAGGGATCTGCTTGCGAGCGATTTCGAAAAAATCTTCCATTAAGCTTTGTGGAATTCGTTTCTAAGCCACGGAAGACACAACCTCAGTACATTGTGAAACAGTGAGCCGTTCCTATTTTCGAGACGGTGCAGAATAGCATTGTCGACGAGTTTCGTTAAAAAAGAAGGGGGATATAAAATTCTTACGTTGAAACACATTCATGCGGATGAGAAGAATATCCAAGTAAACAGATCTTGCCGCATTAAATGATTCTCCTTCAACAGCTCGATCAGAAGTTCTTTTTCTTTTCAGTGCCCTAGATACAATAATAAAAAAGTTTCGGAACGTACAAGTACCAGCGACGATAGAAGGAAATTCTACCTTTCATTCATAAACTAAATCTACTTAGCGTCTACTATTAGCTTTAAAATTTATTACGGCTCTGTTGCTTGCATATGAGTAATGTAAAAAAAAAGTTTTGCAATAGTTTGCTGAAATTCTTTGATCTATATTCGTAAAGTCTTTTCTCCTGTATCTTCAGAAGCAGTACGGCAAAGGTAAAGCTATATTCGCTACCAGCCTTTTTCTCAAACAACCGCACATAAAGATGTCGAAAAGAATAATATGTACAGAGCATATGCGACGGGAAAGTTACGACACGGGTTTGCGAGCATACATATGTTGAACGAACTCACCTTCACAGAAGACGAAAAGCGCGAGAAATTCTTAGCCGTGTGTCGCCGGTTGTACAGAGCAAGACGTATTTCTCAATGCAGGACGCATCGGTTACTGCCCATCATTAACACGAAAATTTGAGTGTTATTTCATTGAATAAGAAGACCCCCATTGACGTTCCAGATCTCCGTAGGCTCTTGCAGTTCTGCCTGGACAACACTGATCTTGTCTTCCAAAGCTCTATTTACCGACAACTTCAGGGCACGCCAATGGGCGCCTCTATCTCAGTGACTGTCGCCAATCTGAGTATGGAATATGTAGAGCGCCGCGCTCTTGAAACATTCCCATCGCCGCCAAGAATTTCCTTTAGATGTGTAGACGACTCCTTTTCCCTCATTCGGAAAGATGATTTGCCTGCCTTTTCGTCTCATTTGAATTCTATTGAAGAAGCAATTGATTTCACCGTTCAAGAAGAAGTGAATGGTGCATTGCCCTTTCTTGACGTATTGGTAAAACGAAACAGTGCACATCTATCACTCAGGGTGTAGAGGAAGCCCACCCACACCGGAAGATACATGAACTTCAAGTCTGTTCATCCGGCCACTCAAAATAAATTTGTTTCCACAACCTTGTTCAAACGAGTGGAACACACATGCAGTTTTCATGAAGATGAGGCGCAACAATTAGCCAGCTGCTTTTGTGGCATCCGTATAACAGCAGTTATATTGCCCGACACGTGAAGCTCCCGTGATGTCCCCTCTGAAACGTGCCGCTGTTCCCTACACATCCGGAATTATCGAAACCTTTGGCCCGCATTCTGCGCACATTTCAGGTTCACGTTGCCCATGTCCACACAAGAAAACTACGGCATGCGCAGGTTAACGTCAAAGACGTTATCCTCATAGAAAAGTACCTTGGCGTTGTTTACAGCGTCCCGTGTTCCGGTTGGGACAGCGTCTACATCGGCGAAACTGGTGATTGTAAAAGGCGCCTAAAAGAACATTGTAATGATATTAAAACCGAAAAGTCAACTCTAATGCTATCACTGAACACTCCGTATCATTTGGACACGATATTGACTAGGGTAGGGCACACGTGCTGGCAACTTAAATAATCGGTACCGTCGCCTTCACCTGTAACCATTATTAATTCTAACTGCAATTCTAACCATTGCATACGCACGCTCCCTGCGCCCTCTTTTCAGGCGTATTTAAGCGTTTTGTTGTTTTTGTTTTTAACTGTGGTCGGCGTCCCCCTTGTCAGAACAAAGCGTGAACGTTGTGTTCCGAATTCAAGACCAAATTTATAATGAGCAATGCACGACAGCAGGCTAATAATGAAAAGAAATGAATAGTAGTTCATTTTTAGTTAGCAATAAAGATTTATTATGAGTCATGAATAATTCGTCATTCGTCTTAAGAACCGCTCAACTGTCATTCACGATTTCATTATTAATGCGATAAAAATCATGCCTAATACGTAAATAACTTGCCTAGAAAAACGGAACTATTTGAAAATTTGACTTTGCACAATTCAGAAGGCCGGGTTGGTGCGATTTCAAGCGTTTCACCTTTTATTGGGACACTATGCCGCATCAGGCATACATGCACTTATTTGTCTTGAGTGTGCAGGCTGCATTCCTTTGTGGTGTCGTTTGCTGGCAGGCCACTTAAGGTAAGCCTGGTCATGAAGCATAGCTGCCGGTGGGATGGAAATACGGTGCGGCCCTTCCTCGGTGTGGGCGGCAGCATGGACCTGGGTGTACAGAAGCTGTGCCAGGCGGTACGAGGCCCGGACTGTCACCTAGACCGAGGAGCTCCTTTTCCATCCTACCGTAATTAATAATAACAGTTCGTACCACCACCACAGCATTTATATATGCTATTTTATTGAACCGCTATTTGGAGACAGTGGCACATAGAAGTTCAGATAAAATATTTCAGCTATTTCTGAGATTACAGCAGCACGAAGTGCACTCATAGCGGCAAGCGTCGGACCTGCATCTGGCCTGCAATGGAAAGCTCGATCAGCAAACAGAAGTTTAATAGCACCCTTGATTGTGTAGCTGCAAAGTTAAAAAACTCCAAAGACACCCTATGCCATTGCGGTCCCTTGAACCAAAAGCGACTCCTGCACCTTTGGCCCCGTTGCACCCGTAAAGGGTTCATTAGTTCATTAACGGTGTCGATGGGCTCAGCGCACCCTTTTACAAAAAAAAATGAGGGTGCGTAATTGGTGCATTGATTAGTGTTAACCTTTTAAGAGTGCAAATACTTTTACTGTCTGCCAAGATCAGATGTCTTTTTGACGAGCTAATTTTAGTAGAGCATGCATATCTTCCAGAAGCCGTGTTATTCCCTGCATCATAATCTCTGGCTGGTTTGAGAATTGGAAACGAAAATCGAACCTGAGCACCCACCGCGGTGGCTCAGTAGTTACGGCGCTCGGCTGCTGACCCCAAAGGCACGGGTTCGGTCCCGGCCGCGGCGGCGGAATTTCTATGAAGGCCAAATTATAGAGCCCGTGTACTGTGCGATGTCAGTGCACGTCAAAGAACCCCAGGTGGTCGAAATTTCCGGAGCCCGTCACTAAGGCGTCCCTCATAGCCTGAGTCGCTTTGAAACGTTAAACCCTAATAAACCAAACCAAACCAACCTAAGCGATGACTGATAAAGAGAAAGTATGGTTTTATGGCATTATCCTACTTCCCGGTATCATTATTAGAACCTCACAATACCACAGCAAAAAAAATCGTGGCCACAGGAAAGCATCGATCTCTTTAATGTATTACTTATTCAGATGCGAAAAATGCCCATTCGGTAATCACATGAAAAGCGTTCCTGTGCTTGTAAGTTTTGTTGCTTGATGCCACTGTAGCCGCCGCACCCTACTAAGGCAACCTCTCTTCAAAACAGCCTTAGCGATTTTTTTTCAGTGTTTGATCTCTTGCAGGCATGGGAGATATTTCGCATGGCGCTAGCTTTCTACCCCTCTCTCCCTCTTCCAAATTTTCAGCCCAACCCTACCTCGAGCATTCTCAAAGCACTTGAGTGTGGAGCTCAGATTGCATCCTGATCAGCAGCGTGTTTTTGAAGAGGCGGCTCAACCTATTCATTATTTTGCTTCATTCGCAAGACATTCAACAATGTTTAGAGAATCTCTTTTTTGCTGTGTTTGCGTTCTTGTAAGCATTTTCATCTCCTTTGGAAAAATTTGGTGATGTGGAATTTCATCGTACGTTGCTTTTTTTTCTTCCCATGCAAGCTCCCCCGTATCGAAGTAATCGCCACATGTTACAGTTTTGTGATCGCTTATTCTTGCTTTGTCTTCTATTTATGTGGAAAGAAGCGCTTTCGCAATTTTCAAGAAATAAGGCTTTTGTTTCCATGTTTTTCACCACGTATTACTTGTTACATTAAAAAATGGCGCGTTCATTTTGCTCTGCTTCATTTTATACATTTTCTGTCTCGTTGATGAGACATCCACATAAAATATTGGCCTGTCATGCTAGGATGTGACAAGCGCTTTTATTGGCGTTAGAAATGTTACAGGCCGGCCTGAAATATTTTTGACGCCAATAAGAGTTCCAGGCAGGCAAGCCCGGAGGAAAAATATTCGAGGGAGGCAGGCCGCCACATTTGACATGAAACTAATTCTTAGCGCGATGGCTTCACCCCGTGGGACCGAAGCGTTTTTGCCCCTTGAATATTTCGTTTAAGTCCTTGCGTGCTTTGCATTCCTTGCGTGCTTGCGTGCTTGCGTGCTTTGCATTCAGTTTGTTTTACGACCCTACGCTACCTACAATGCCTTGTCGGCAAAACACTGAAGTCATGAAAATGTCAATGGAAGACATTTGAAAAGGGGAGATGGTTCTGAAGAGGGAAATAAAAAAAACCCTACCTACGCGGACGTGCACGCTCAGAGAAAGGTGTGCTAGGAACGCACTCGTGCGAACGATGCCTTCTCTCAACATCCTGGTCGGGAGCTCTGCGGTTTCTAGACGTCACACCCGGGCCCTCAGGCAAAACTATCCTGAAAGGCACAGAATAGGAATAGGCCGCGTGGCCTCCGGAAACCACTCGCCTAATTAAAACACTTAATAAATAAACTCGGCTATTCTCTTTTATCTGCTGCTAATATAGCATACTTGTATAACCAACGTCCTTCCACAACGAACATGCCTGATCAGCCATCCATGATCCCGCTAAAAACCCCATCTATATGACTTTCTTAGTAATAATATAATAATAATAATAATAATAATAATAATAATAATAATTGGTTTCTGGAGAAAGGAAATGGCGCAGTATCTGTCATATATCGTTGGGCACCTGAACCGCGCCGTAAGGGAAGGGATAAAGGAGGGAGTGAAAGAAGAAAGGAAGAAAGAGGTGGCGTATTGGAGGGCTCCGGATTAATTTCGACCACCTGGGGATCTTTAACGTGCACTGACATCGCGCAGCACACGGGCGCCTTAGCGTTTTCCCTCCGTAAAATCGCAGCCGCCGCGACTCGAACCCGGAACTCCGGATCAGTAGCCGAGCGCCCTAACCACTGAGCCACCGCGGCGGGTGAATTTGCCAGGAATAAACTTGGTTCCCATGCTTTTCGAGCTGGCCTGCCCACAAACTGCCGGATAGGCTTGCAGATAAAAGAACACCAAAAGGACAAACAAGTGGGCTACTGTGTTTCCTATTTCATCCACGCCGCGCTTGAAATATTCGGAGGAGCAATTTAAAGCAGCCCATATCGATACACGGCCACCTTCTCATGACAATGACGCTGCTTAAACTTACAATCAATATTTTAAAGGCTGAGATAGGTTGAAAAAAAAAACTTTGCAAGAGGCGTCGCCATCGCTGACCGTTTTCAGAAAACAACCGGTACGCTGAAGGAGGTTCTGTAGTACAGATCGACAATCGCAGGGTGCATTTCCATTCGCTTCCAAACGGTTACTACGCAGCTATTTTTTTTCGCAACGTCAGGATTTTAAGTTAATTGTGGAAAAATATTTAGTTCAAATTTTTTGAGTAATAACTTCGTGCACGCAAATAAAATTGATTACGTCTCCCTTTCTGGCTTAATTAAACAAATCAGAGTGGTCCTCAGTATCCCATTGAAGAAGGACCCTTTGTAAAAACAAAACATCTGACGAATTGCGTTTGCTGCTGCTTCATAGTAAGCTACTATCTTCTGTTAGATGGTGTATTTGGATTGCAGGTGTCATCTAGCACATGTTTCGTTTGAGTATACACAGTTATTTCTTAGCAAAACGCTCTGAAATACGGCGTTGCGGTTTGATTGAAGGGGAAGTTGGACATTACTTACGTAGAAATGGTAAAGTAACTGTCGGAGTCAAAAGACTCGGGACCGATAGCTCTGCTAGTAGCCGGCGGTTGGAGGCTACACTTGTGAAGATAAAAGAGCAAAATATGGACGATCTCCACAAGCATGGTCTCCATCCGCCGAATATTAATATAAATATCGGCTTTGTTTGAGAAACACGTGGTCCGCAGCCTTTTGTCCCCGACTGTACAGTTAACTGCTATTAGCTTATTGAGTTTTCTCGATTTTTTTTCCCAGCATGATGCCTCGCGAGTGGCGGCGTAGACATTTATTCGCCTCAACGGCTTGCACCACCGCTGTGAAGCCTAGATAGATGCGGAGATGACGGTTGCTGCTTGTGGGACTAGAGGCAACCAACATCGATGGTGAGAACACTTTTTAAAATGCTTCATTAGGGAATTTGTTTCGAGACATGGAACGTGGCATTTTGTGCGCGAAAGACACCGATACCGAAACCCACTCGTGACATGCGTCGAAATCTGTTCAGCCCCACTTCACGTTACAAAGAACTGTTTTAAGGCCGCAACGTATCGCAGTGTTGTATATTAAGACATTGTTACTATGACGAAGTATGATTACTTTTTTCATGTCAGTTACATATGCGCGAAATGCCACCTGTGCAACCCTCTATGACTTTTTTGGCACTGGGAACATCCGCACTGTCCAAACTTCTGGTTTTCAACTTCCCTTATCTCAGTAAGAATTAATTCTTTATTCGAATCAGGATGGCTCGGTGACCTTCAGCAAACGTATGAAATGTATAAGTAGTCCATACGGCCCTCGTGCGAATATTGGCTTTAGATACTGTTACGTGGCGGCCAGCAGAAGATAGAGACGCGATGACCGATGGCCATGAGGTGATTTAATGGCCGCTGGCATAGCGCGAGCGCTCCGTCCCCCGCCAGTGCCAGCTTCTACTTCTTCGTCCACTACCCGGGGCCACCGAGCGATCGTCCCGATCGGTGATGAAGAGTCGCGCGAACTGATGATGGGCTTCAGAGTATGGTGGGATAGGAAGGAGAAAGTGGTGAGGAGCTGGCCGCCACGATGAAGGAGATGGCCGAATGAATCCTGGTCGGCGATGCTTCCGGGCCGCAGGTCGCCAGGAGCCGAAGGTCGAGGCCACAGGACGCGCCGAACGGCTTGGGCAGGGGAACGGTGTCTTCAGATCATGGTGCAAGAATACTGATGTGTTGACACTGCGCCCGCTGGAGCGTCCCGATTATGTTCGGCCGCGGCGGAGCGCGTGCAAGAATACAGTATGTTATTCTTACATCGTGCTTCAGATGTAAGAGGCGTCTCGGGTCGGTGGGGTCGGTAGATGAGACCCTTGCGTCGGGTTCAGTTCGTCGTGTTGAGTGGTCGGGGCGGGGGACGGGGCAGAGGTCGGTTCGGGTCTGAAAGGCTCGGGCACGGTCGAGCGACGCACGCCAAGAACTCACGGCCGACGACCACGGCAGACGCAGGAGGCCGAAGCTCTCCGGACCAAATGCCGATGAAACCCAGCACCTCCACCAAATGTTACGTGGCAGCCAGCCGAAGAAAGAGACGGGATGATCGATGGCAATGAGGTGATTTAATGGCCGCTGGCCTATCGCGAGCGCTCCTTACCGCACCACTGCACAGTTCATCGTCTTCTTCGTCACAATATTTTCTGGTTTGCTGCTTCGCTTAGATATTACAATAAATGAGTGGAGAAATTCAAGCATAGACTGGTAAAGCCGAAAAGCACATGCATTATACAGCAACGAAACACTAATAACGGAAACAAAATTCAATGTCACATGAAGCAACAAGGCAGATGAGCCAGCGAATGCATAACAGTTAAGCACTGCCGGGGGCAATCGTGAGGAAGTGTCCCCAATTGCTAGCTGCCTTTGGGAAAATGCAGTGACAAGATCTTTTGGCAGTATGAAAGTCCTCTCATTTTTGACGATGATCTGTACGAGGTGATCTTAATGATGGCTTCGAGATAAGCTCCCTATTTTTGGGACAGCGTTAGAGGCCTTATTAACGAGATAATCCCGTGTCGAAGAATCACAGGCATGTATCTGGCAGGTGGACTCCAGAGAGAAACCTAGGAGGCAGGTGGGCCACGTAGGTCACGTGACTTTGCTTTGTCATCGCACTCTGCCCGCCGGGTAGTGATAAAACTGCCCAGCTTGACAGGTGGCAGTTTAGGACTGATCCCACGGAAAGAGCAAGCTGGACCTTCTACGGCGTACCACTGGGAGCACCTAGCATCTCAGGGCAGTGGCGCATTTCTTAACCACTTCACCACTGCGCCAAGGGGGTATGAGGACTCCCATGGATATATAAAATTTAAGTAGAGAATGACCATCTCCACATAAGCGAAAAAACCAATACATCATTACGCTTAAGCTCCACCCTTCAGGCGGAGTTTAAGTGTCCCCTTGAGTTTTTATTTCCTGATCGCCAAGAAAAATCAATGAACGTAGGTAATCACAACACCTTTACAAGTAAGAAAAGATTTTGAAGATTCTAAGTACTTTTTAATTCAGTTACACCGGCAGTACGGGAAATGTTCAGCACTTCAAAATGCACGCTGCGGTTCAGTGCCAATTCTTATTCAGTTGAAAGAGTACCAACGCTATGGTTCCTAACTTACTATGCTTATTCTAATTTTGATTGCACGATGCTTTGCTTACTCGCAGCCTGATTGAATATAGAGCCATATAAAATTTACGCCCGAAGAAATCGAGCATACGGTTAGCGTTCTCTACTACATAAGCGACACAAACCTACCGCGAATAATTTGCAATTTACAGTATTAATACGACCTTTCTTGCTAGAACCCAGAGCCTGAGATATAGAACGGAGGATAATTTCTATTAGGACATGGGTGCGAAAGGCTCCTAACTTTACAGTTGTTACTGTCAAATATCGTGAGGCAAATGGCAGACGAATCAGATATCTTAATAATGTCACACTCAAGTGTGAATGAATCCTATCTAGAAAGTGATTACACGAGAAATCACGCAGTCATCTTCGAAAACCCTGATAGTGGAGTTAATGCATTCATTGCATATTAAGAACAACAATATTCATAGTACGCAACAGTGTCGTGCGCCTCAGGTAAGATGATGTAATGTATAATTTATATTATTTGAGCCAACGGGATGAATTCTGTTAATTCGTTTAGTCTTCTTTTAGTATGTTGTGTTACCTTGTTGACGTGTTTCCCAAAATTTTCTTTTCGTGTGTTATTGTATGTAGTTATATCCCACCTACAATAATGCCTCATGGGTGCTGTAGGTACTTGCGATAATTAACTCATAAGTTGTGGACTCAGGAAAGAATATCAAGGTCCATGTCCAGTTTCTTGAGCTCCAATAAAAGTATTAGTGTGTTACCGAGATTAAATGCATTCGAAAAAGTGAAGTGTGTGCACTCAATAATACCTCTCTTTTCTAAGGTTTTGCATAGGTAATCAGTTTAACGTAACGACCTCTGTCAAAAACGAAAATAATTGATGAATGTGACGACAGAAAGGAACTGTGATTTTCTAGGAAGTTAAACACTATAAATATACGGCCAGCTCTGGCATTTTACACGAGCTGAAGATGTATGTCGTTCGTATATTGCTGACTGTTCATCTTCACAAAGAACTAACGATAGTGAAATGGTATAGTTTTCAGTTGCGCTGTTTTGTTAACCACTTTCTTTACTGAAGTTTCTCTACGTGTTTTTTCCCCGTATCTCGCCCTTGCATTTCCCTTGTACATCTTAAGGAGCAGTTCTGACATTGTTCTCTGAGACAAAACGGGCTGGCGTGGTGTGTTCCGGTGTGGTATGGTTAGCGTTTTTTGGTGGTAAGGTGCGGTGGGGCACGGTGCGCTTTGCACAATATGGAATAGCATTTTATGGTATGGAATATAGCCTAGTACTGCACGCTACGCAAGTTACCACGGACAAGTTAGGTACTAATGATATAGTATGCTATAGTATGGAGCAGAGTGGTGCGATATAGTACAGCCTTTGTCAAAAGTAAATAGCGCAAGGCGTTTTCGTTTAAGCCTTGTAGAGGGGCTTTTGGTGAGTCCGTGGAGTTCCTTACTTCTCGGGTGTTGAGGACGAGAGTTCATATGGCTTTCACGATATTTAGAACACTGGGGACGCATTACGAGCTAGACAATACACCCTAGTAGTGCTATTCCTATGACGCAGCTAAAACTACCATGTGCATTTACGCCATGCGCTTAAACCGAGCCAAGTGGCGAACGAAAGCAGTGGTGAGGCATTATAAACAACACGGCTCGCAGCCTGCACTGCAAGGAAACTATCTGGCTCTGTTGGCTAAAGTACCTACGTGAGGCGTGTTGGCATAAATAATTTCTAATAAGGTTCCTCGGTAAGAAAATACAGTACACAAATTCATTGCTCAGTAGAATTGAAGTTTACACGATACAGAACGAGGAATACGCTGCAGCAGCCCCAAAGCTTCATTTGCAGAGGTTTGAATGGCACCCGTCGCCTGGACCTCAGAGTGATGTTTACTGTCCACAGAAGCCTGGCACATTCCCAGACGATGCAGATGCTCGTCATCTGGCGCCCAGCAAGAAAAGCTTGGGTGGTACCTGTCGCACCAGATAACACCAAACTTTCCTTATTGTCTTTCAATCGACTCATGCTTCGAACGTAGAAAGCTGTGGAGCCCGCTTGTAGTGCGTACTTTCAATCTATCAGAGAGAACTTAAGTAAGACATATCTGAGCACGAAAGAGTCATTCATGCAGCTTTTCCGAATGATTCAAACATTTCAAGCAAAATGTGTCAAACGAAGAAGAATATGATGTGACGTCACGTCGACCGTGTTTCCGCTAATGAAACTATTCTGGTGACAGCACTAATGCTGCACCGCATACACGGATACGGAGAGGAATTGATGCAATCAATTTATCTGCAGTCGGAGCTCTCAGGTACTCCTACCACCACCTCGCCAGTTTGTGTCTTACTTAAGAGTGAAATCATGTGTCATTTAAGAAAGCACTAGCTTAAATACTTTGTTCTTGAATAGTCACAGCAATGTTAGCAGTATGGCGTTAATTGCATAAGACACTTAGCGGCAGAGGACGGCAGGACATGATTTCACCACTGCAGGGATCGGACTGTCATTTCAATCCCGCGCCACATGAATAAAATCATCGCACGAACATAGCGCGGTGGTGCGTATGCTACAGCGTACACTTGACATATACCAGTCAACGCGAGCCTTGGTGGTTCGATAACAGAAAAAACGCCTCTCTGATATCACTCGAGGTCACCGGACCCTGACCAGCCTAACAAACTTCACCTTTTATGGTGCTTCAGCTGCACGTAGTTTGCTCGAAGAAAAAAAAAGTGGATCTAAACAGTAGAATGGTGCAAGGACACTGTTGTTTTTATTTTCCTTGCACGGCAGAACGATGATGTTGTATTTGGTTTAAGGCACTGTAGTTGCACCGTAGATCTGTCAGGCACAGATCACCTCTTAGACAGTGCCTGAAGTTGTGATCTTAGAAGTTGTGATCACAAAGGAAGAAGCGGAGGTTTCTTTTGGTAAAACGGAAAAGAAGAAGACAGTACGAGACAAGTTCCTATCCCAAGGCACCCCGGCTCGCAACCACTGAACCCGGAGGAGCGCTTACAAAGACCACGAAAGCTGCATTCACTAGGGACCTTCTTCGCAGCAGTTGTAAGTAACCGTGAGTGCAAAGTCTGCGGGTGACAGCGAAAGGAACGGTAATGAAGAAGTAGGGGCTAACACGCTAAACCTTCGCAGTTTGTTTTACACAGCAGTGACAATGTCTTTTTTTTCTTACCGAGAGGGCTTTCGGCAACAGTTTTTTTAAGAGTACATTTGGCTTTTTAGATTCACTAAGCTAATTCTTTGCCGGTAAGCTGGGGTTTGGTGCTTGCTGTATTTCTATATTTTACCTTAAAGGAGCTAATAACAAAGCGTTATGCCAGTTACTAGAAGATGAATAATGACTGACTATTGCAACTCTCTCTGTCCGCTCGATCTTTGATCAAATTATTTCCTTTCCCTCCTTGGCTCAGATTGCGGTGCTTCGCTGGCGTCACCCCACAGGGACAGCCAACCTGTCTTGTTGCGAAAAGCACCAAAATTCAGGCAGCCTATTTTGGTGTCATAATGAAATGGTTTCAATTGCTATCCACATTTTCAGCATCCACTAATGTTTCACTGCACCCTGAGCGATTTCGTACACAGCTACAGCAGAATGGCAGCCAAACGAGACTCTTGCATACAAGAGCGAAAAAAGTAATAAAAAATTACGTAACACCAAGACTGCGGAAAAGTAGGATAAAGACTGGCGGAGACACAAAGGAAATCCTGTCAACGGAATCGCCTGCGAATGGGTAGTTGAACCTGGTAGGTCAGTAGGTGAGTGAACTTTTCCCGTGTTGCAGTGATTCCATGCAGCGCATGTCTTGAACAGTCTAGTGAAAAAATGCAAAGAGAAAAGAAATGATGAAAGCACGACATAAAGGATAAGCTTGAAAGTTTTAGGGAAGGGGGAGTGAGTGACTGAGTAAAAACTTTATTGAAAGAAAGTGTAGATTCGTGGTCAGTAAGTGAGGTCCAGACCATGTAGGTCTCGTACCGCACAGGCCCATTCGACAGCCTTGACTTGAGTGCCTCGGTCGTCGCTGACCTTTACTGAAAGCCACGCGTCAGGTTAGGGAGCAGCCATGAGATCTGGGGGTGGGGGATGTGCTTTACAGTCACAGATTATGTGGTCTAAAGTAGCTTTTGCACCGCAGAAGCGGCAGTTAGGGCTGGAGGTTGTAATAAATATGTGCGAGTACACATTTGGGTTGGGGAAAGAGTCGGTTTGTAGTCTTCTCCACGCCACCTGCTGCTCCCTTGACAGGGAGGGGTGCGGCGTGGGAACTGCCTACGTGCGAGTCTAAAATGGGTGGTGTGGTCGTGATAGGAGGTTAGCGCTTCACCGGTTGCCTCCGGGTTCGGACCGTCTACTGCTCGGCCGGCTTTAACTCGAGCTTGTGCGTTGGCGGCCTCGTTTCCGGGGTTTCCGGCGTGCGCAGGGACCCATACCAGGTCAATGTCTCGGAGGGGGGATGTGTCTTTAACATTTTCCAGAATATTTCTGGCCGTGAGTGATATGCGGCCTTTGGCAAAGTTCGAAATGACATATTTGGAATCGCTAACGATGGTTGTAGCGTCCGTAAAGGCGATAGCAGCTGCAATTGCAGCTTCTTCCGCGGTTTCCGCGTTCTTGGTAAATACTGTAGCGGCCATGAGTGGAGTGGCCGGGTCCGGGTCCTGAGGATAGATACCCCACAGATGGCGAATCTGTGGGGGCTGTCTTGGTAGTTGGCTGCATCGACGTAGAGGACGTCTGGAAGACTCTGCAAGCGTCGATGCAGAGCTCTGGCTCTTGCTTCCCGCCGACCCTGTTGGGTTTGCGGGTTCATGTTCTTGAGTAGAGGTAATATTTTTATCTTTTTTCAGATATGGCTAGGAACGGGGCCTGGATGGTCCGTCATAGGCTCCCCTTTGAGGCCATGTCTGTCCAGGATGATTCTGCCCGCTGCAGTGCTGGAGAGTCGAGCCGTCTGTGTTGTTAGGTGGGCTTCCTTAAGTTCAGAAAAGGTATTGTGTACTCCCAGGGCGAGGAGTTTCTCGTTGGCTGTGAATTTAGGAAGGCCCAACGCCGTTTTGTATGCATGCCGTATTAGGGTATCGATCTTTTGTTCTTCTCCTTTCTTGAGATGGAGATATGGGAAGGCATACGTAATTTTGCTGATGACGAATGCTTGAAGGAGTTTGTATAGGTCGTGCTCCTTCATGCCTCGTCTCTTGTTGGCGATGCGCCTGATCATGCGCGCCACCCGGTGTACTGAGCTTTCGAGTCTCCCCAGTGCTACAGTGTTGCGGGAGGTGTTGGAGATGTGGAGTCCTAAAACCCGTATGTTCTCCACTTCATCTATGTTCTTGCCTTGGGTCGTAATGTTGATGGGGATCCTGTCTTCAGGTTTCTTGCTCCGCCGTACGATTAGGAGTTCTGATTTTGGTTGGGAACACTCGAGGCCGGCTCTCCTTGCCTCCAACTCAACCGTTTCAGCCGCTGCTTGGAGAGCTTCTTCAATTTGTCCATCAGAGCCGCGGTTCGTCCAGATAGATATGTCGTCTGCGTACAGAGTGTGATGGATGTTTTGAATTGCGTTGAGCCTGTCTGGAAGCTTGATTAAAGCCAGATTAAAGAAAAAGGGCGACAAGACTGCTCCTTGTGGTGTCCCTCTTTTACCGAGCCTGATTGGGGTGGATTTCAGTGGTCCAACGGTGATCTCCACCGTTCTATTTTCTAGGAAGGCTTTAACATAATTGTACGCCCGTTCGCATCGGTTGAGGTCGGCTAGGTGTTTCAGAATGGTATTGTGTGTCACGTTGTCGAATGCCGTTTTGAGATCGAGGCTCAATATTGCTCTTGTGTTCTTAATGGAGGGGTCGAGTATGTCACGTGATAGCTGGAGCATGACGTCTTGGGTGGAGAGTCCTCTTCTGAAGCCCACCATGGAGTGTGGCATGAGGTTGTGGTCTTCGGTGTAGTCCCGTAGTCTGTTCAGAACCACGTGCTCTATGAGTTTCCCTAGACAGGATGTGAGGGAAATGGGTCTTAGGTTGTCCACGTTGAGTTTCTTGTTGGGTTTTGGAATAAATGTCACTCGGGCATGTTTCCAGCTGCTGGGAATGCTTCCTGTCTCCCAGCATACGTTAAAGTAATCTGTGACTGCAGTGACAGATTTCAGGTCCAGGTTACGGAGGACCTTATTCGTAATCAGATCTGGTCCTGCCGCTGAGGTTGTTCTAAGCTGGCCCAGCGCTGCCCAGACTTTTGCATCACTGAAAGGCTCCTCAAGCTGCGGATTTGGTTGTCCCGAATACTGTGGGCTCGTTTCTCCGTCGTATGCGGTATTTAGGTATTTGTCCCTGAGGAGGTCCAAGAAGTAGTGTTCGTCCCCGGGGTGTTGATGGATGACTTTAGCGAGCTGTCCTTGCGCAGCCGACTTGGACTGTGTGGGGTCGAGAAGGTGGCGGAGCAGGTACCACGCCCTCTTACTACCCAGTTGTCCGTTCAGGCTGTCAAAGGTTTGATACCATTGTTGCCGGGTAAGTTACATCGCATATTGTTCAATTTCTCTTTCGAGTTGGGCGATTCGACTTCGTAGCCTTTTGTTGAGTCGCTGTGTCTTCCACCTGTTCATAAGACTTATTTTTTGCCTCCCACATGTGTGCCAATCTTGAATCGAGGTTTGGTTGTGCGGCGTCTGTTGTTATTTCGCTTGTGTTGCGACTCTACATCCTTACATATTGATTTAACCCAATCTTGGATGTCTTCGATTTCAGTCGGGGCCGTTTGATCCCGTTCTTTCCGAAATTTTTCCCAGTCTTCCAGCCCTTCTTCCGAATCTCGGTGCGAAAGGTAATGGCCAGGATGTAGTGGTCGCTGTTTAGATCCGTGCCTGTGTTTCGCCAGGCGGGGTTCTGCACATTCCTGGCTAGCGTGAGGTCCGGGGTGGTGTCTCGGCTAACGCTTTTGCCAGTTCTGGTCGCTGTGCTAGGATCGTTAAGTAGCGAGAGTCCTAATCCTTGGATTTTGTTCCAGAGGATGTTGCCTTTCTTGCTTGACTTCTGGTATCCCCACTCTACGTGTGGCGCGTTGAAGTCGCCCGTAATCACTAGCTGCCCATTCTTGGCTAATTTCGTGGTGGACTCTAGTAATGCCGGGATTTCTCTGGGTTGATCTTTTGGGGAGCTGTATAGGTTAAGAACGTATAGGCTCCCCTGCCTCTTTCTGGCGGGAATAATTTCGGTGAGCGTGTAGTCTGCCTGAGAATCGTCGAATTCATGTTGAATGCCAGTGAGTTGGTTACCCACTAGCGTGGCTGTCATTGCTGCTTTGTGTGGTATGTTTTTTTGTGATATGGTTTTGTATCCTGGTAAACTAACGGGTCCCATGGGTTCTTGGATCGTAATAACAAAGGATGGAATGTAGAAAAGAAGGAGGAAAATAGACTGGAAGAAAGAGATAAAGAATGAAAGAAAGCGGGAAAGAGAGACCCATTGGGAGGAAAAAGTAGAGAGGAAGAGACGGAAAATCAAATACCAAAAAATAAACAGACTGGAATGAAGAAGATGAACCAGCCCAGAAGCCAACGACGACGAAGCGCTCGCGCCTCCGGTTGGATGCTCGTGCTGGTTGGAACACTGCCGCTTGTGTCTGGACTCTCGGCTCTCTTTCTCATAGATTGCCTGTGCCAAGGTCTTCGTAGCGGGCACTTCCATCGTGCCAATAAACCGCTCTACATTTGGTGGAGGTGCTTTGAAACCGCTGCTTTGATCTCTTCCTTCGACACTGATGTAACCTCCTCCAGTGCCGAAGTCGCTGCCCTCACCCCACGTGGTGCTACTCCAGCTTTGTCATCGGACATTTTCGACCGCTGCATTGACCGCGCTCTCGACACTGCTCACCGCGCGCAGCTCCTTGCCCTGCTCAACCAGTTTCGCTCATCGTTTGACCACCAGTCGACTTCTTTGGGCCGTGCGACCACTGTCGAGTACCACATTGACACCGGAACCCATGCTCCTCTCCGTCAGCGCCCCTACCGTGTGTCGCCTCCCGAGCGCCGCGTCATAACTGAGCAAGTTGACGACATGCTACAACGCGGCATTATTCAACCTTCCGCCAGTCCTTGGTCGTCCCCAGTCGTCCTGGTTGAAAAGAAGGATGGGTCGATACGATTTTGTGTGGACTATTGCCGGCTCAACAAAATTACGCGCAAATACGTCTACCCGCTACTACGTATTGACGACGCCCTTGACTGCTTGCAGGGTGCCGAGTTCTTCTCCTCCCTGGATTTCCGTCCCGGCTATTGGCAAGTCCCGATGGCTGAGTCCGACCGTCCTAAAACGGCGTTCGTCACCCCTGACGGACTCTATGAGTTCAACGTGATGCAATTCGGCCTCTGTAACACTCCCGCAACGTTTGAACGAATTATAGACAACATCTTGCGCGGCCTGAAGTGGACTGTTTGTCTCTGCTATTTAGATGACGTTGTATTTTCGCCCGATTTTCTGACGCATCTCAAGCGCTTGCGCCAGATACTGAGCTGCCTCACCAATGCTGGCCTTCAACTTAATCTCAAAAAATGTCACTTTGGTGCCCGGCAGCTGACAATACTCGGCCACGTCGTCTCCAAAGACGGCGTCCTGCCCGATCCTGACAAACTCCGTGCTGTCGCTGACTTCCCTAAACCGACTTCTACAAAACAAGTGCGCCGATTTGTGGCTCTCTGCTCCTATTTTCGGCGATTTGTTCCCAATTTCGCCTCCATCGTTGCGCCCCTGACGAAACTTCTTAATGGTCCCGCCGACCTGTCTCTGTGGGACTCGGCCTGCCACGACGCTTTTGCTGCGCTCCCTCGTTTTCTCACCTCACCTATCCTTCGACACTACGACCCCAGTGCCCCTACTGAAGTGCACACCGACGCAAGCGGAATCGGCCTCGGGGCTGTCCTTGCCCAGCGCAAGCCCGAATTTCCTGAATACGTCGTTGCGTACGCCAGCAGTGCCCTCACCAAGGCTGAGTCGAACTACACCGTGACGGAAAAGGAGTGTCTCGCCGTATTGTGGGCTCTAACAAAATTCCGCCCATACTTATATGGCCGCCCGTTCACCGTCGTCACCGATCATCACGCTTTGTGCTGGTTGGCTTCACTCAAAGATCCCTCAGGGCGCCTAGGCCGCTGGGCCCTCCGTCTTCAGGAATTCGATATCACCGTAGTTTACCGATCGGGCCGCAAGCACTCCGACACCGACGCCTTGTCCCGCTCCCCACTGCCCTCTCCCGCGCCCTCTTCGCCAATATCTGCATCCCTACTCGCAGCGCTCGCTACCATGGACATGCCCCATCAACAACGCCAAGATCCATGGATTTCATCGTTGCTCGACGTACTTCGTGCACCCTCTACGACTTCCTTCCCTCGAGCACTTCGTCGCCAGGCTTCCCAATTTGCCCTTCGCGACGGTCTTCTGTACCGGCGCAACTACCGTCCAGATGGCCGCAAGTGGCTTCTCGTGATTCCCCGACATCTCCACACTGAGATTTGTGAACACCACCATGCCGATCCTCAGAGCGCTCACGCTGTCTCGCTGAAAACGTACGGGCGACCACGCCAGAGGTACTATTGACGGGGCATGTACAACTTCGTTCGTCGCTACGTTCGCTCCTGCACGGCCTGTCAGCAGCGGAAGTCGACACCTCGCCCTTCGACTGCCCCGTTACAGCCAATACCGTGTCCGGCTCGCCCTTTTGATCGTGTGGGCATCGACCTATATGGGCCTCTTACCTTCACGACCGCTGGGAATCGCTGGATCATAGTCGCCGTGGACCACCTCACTCGGTATGCTGAGACCGCTGCCCTACCTGCGGGTACTGCTCGCGATGTAGCCGTCTTCCTTCTTCATCACTTTGTCCTGCGTCGCGGCGCTCCTCGCGAACTTCTCAGTGACCGCGGCCGTGTTTTCTTGTCTGAAGTTCTTCACGAGCTTCTCGCTGCGTGCCACACAGTCCACCGCACCACTACTGCTTACCACCCTCAAACCAACGGCCTCACCGAACGCTTCAACCGTACTCCTGGGGACATGATCGCCATGTACATTCACTCCGACAGCTCCAATTGGGATCAGGTTCTTCCGTTCGTCACCTATGCATATAACACCGCCTCTCAAGCAACCACCGGCTTTTCCCCATTCTTTCTTTTATTCGGACGCGAACCTTCTTGTATGTTGGATACAATCCTTCCCTACAACCCCGACAGCTCGGAATATGCTTCCCTCTCTGACATCACCCGCCATGCTGAGCAGTGCCGCCAGTTGGCTCGCTCCTTCACCGCCTAACGTCAAGGTCTCCGTACCCATGCTTCCGATCAAGACACGCCCGCGGTTCACTTCTCCACTGGCTCACTGGTCTGGCTCTCTGTTCCGAATACGTCCAAATTTTCGGCCAAGCACATCGGCCCTTACCGCATCTTGGAGCGTACGTCACCGGTCAACTACATTATCGAACCGGTGACACCTTGTTCGGACCATCGCCGCCGTGGCCGCGACGTGTTCACGTCAGCCGCTTGAAGCCGTATTATAGCCCCCTCGTAGTCTCCTCTCCTTGAGTCGCCAGGATGGCTCCCTCTTTCCGCCGGGGCACTTGGAATGAAAAAGATGAATTAGCCCCGAAGCCAACGACGACGAAGCGCTCGCGCTGCCGGTTGGATGCTCGTGCTGATTGGAACACTGCCGCTTGTGTCTGGTCTCTCGGCTCTCTGTCTCGTAGATTGCCTGTGCCAAGGTCTTCGTAGCCGGCGCTTCCATGGTGCCAATAAACCGCTCTACAAGACAATGAAGGGAAGACAAGAAACAACGAAGAAAAAGAGAATGCAAGAAACAGAGGAGGCAAAAAAAGGAAAAGTACGAAACAGCGAAAACCAAAAGGAAGAACCAAAAAACAAACAAATTCCCAAATGAATGCAGAAACAGTTCTCTTTGATCACCAGCATTGGTTTTGCTAGCATAGAAAAGGTTTATCCCAAACAGCCAATAGAGCACGAACCGAAATAAAAATAATGGCCACAGCACACAAAGCTAGGAGTGTTGCGCGAGAAAGCTCGTCCGCATTCGAGTTGGGCACAACGACGGGGCGCCTAGGTCGGACATGAGTCGTCGCCAGACACGTGCACGGGGGATGAGGAGAATATCCACGACCGGAATTGGGAAGCGGAGAGGGATGAAGCGGGCTGCTAGGGAGCCCGGCGTCGGGCGTAGCGGTCTGTGGGTTGTACGAAAGAGGGAGGTGAAACGAGTGGAGAGGAGCGTATATAGGAACACTACTTTAGAGAAAAGCCGCGAGCCGAAAATGACGAAACGAGACAGCAAGTAAACTATTTTCTCTGCTGATATTTTTTATCCTTTCGCGCTTCCTCGAAGGAACCCTTAGCTCCTAACTAGTGTGATGGAAGGTTGCGCAAAGTAGGCTTCTCAGCAGCGATGTATTTTGATACTATGAAAGAGGACGCGATAGCGGGAGTTAGAAAAAAACACCATGGTAAAGAGCATTGACCGGTGTCCCGATATTCTAATTCTCTCGCTAAATAAATACACAAACTGCAGAATCCCGTGCTGTACTTGACGGGTTCAATTTATCTAGTGCCGTACTAAGACCAGCGGAGAACCCACACAAGACCATCAAAAACATATCGCAAACTCCATCGTTTCGATGTCCCGATGGTCCGGTACCCCTGGCTGCCTATGCCTGACAGACTGACCCTAGACGGAGACTATAAATTCCTTCCAATGGATGCATATTTGGATGGCAATATATATGATATATATATCGGTTATTGTTACTGATTTCAAAGCAACTCATTTTGGTTTTAGGAGTGATTTTTTGAGCTCGAGTGAATTAGCCACTTTGGACTTTTATTCGTTAGTAATGCAACCGTACAAAAATAACCACTAAATAACTGAGTGTTTGTCATCGGTCTAAACCATTTCAAAGCTTAGCCAGACTTGTACCTCTTGCAGTAGTAGCTATGGGTTATTGCCATGCTACAACTTTTCGCTTCATCCACTACATGGTTCTACCTGTAGTAAGCCCGAAAGATTCCATAAGTTGTGCCAAAAAAGTCTACTTTTCCGTCTATTCAATAGCAGCTCCATTCGCCAACACGTATCACTTTTTGCTTGCTTTCTGTTTTATCCAATTGTTAGAAAAGGGAAGACAGCTTCTGCTGCCACGAAATTGATTTCCGATTTTTCATTATGAATATATCACAAATAGTTGACTTTCTGCCAGATAATCAGTTACTGAAGCATTTCGCAAAATCGCGCGAACAGTGACAGCAAAGGAAGCTCTACGATTTGTGCACGCAAACGTTACATGAAGAGCGGAAAGCATTCTTTTGAGGTGAGACCAGAAATGATGAGATGACTGATGAGATGTCAGAGAAGAAGTAACGTAGAGGGCTTACCCTTTCCAAACATACCTATTACATCGTATTCACGAACATACCCCACCTTGCACCTCCCTAACAGCAGCCGCTCTTCCCACAACTTTGTCCTCGTAAGCAGTAATAAAAAAAAAAAACTGCAGCCTTGTCGAAACTGTGCGTCAGCCAATATGCAGCCCATTTGTTCGGCTTCCTTTCAAGTTTATGCGGTACATTATTGGCCTTAGCCTATATCACTCTATTCTTTCGTGCAATTAGTGGACGGATAAGGGACACAAGCGGTAACGCCGTCACCCTAGACTCCAGTCTGAAGAGCCTTGCTTCGGCTTTCAGAATAGATATCGGCTTTAAACGGCACCACACCCTATTACTTGTGCTTGATTTTTTTCGAATCCGTAGTTTTAAAAGGGATGGCGTTGACGCGCATGGAATGCACTTCTAAAAGACGTGCGTCACAAGTAGAATAAGTGTAAAAGGGGAGGGAGGCAAAGACTAATTAAAGCAAGGAAGGCGCGAAGGTATGCCGGATCGCATGCTCAACGCACCGACGCCTCCCTGACGTTAGGCCTGGGGCCTGGATGGTATTCTTTCCTCTCGGGGAGGCCTCACCAGCCACCCTAATTCTGCGGGAGCAAGGTCGTACGGTACTCTGCCGTCACGAAGGCGGTGTGACAAAGGAGAGACATTACAGCGTTCAGGAAGGATTACTAAGCGATTTCGTGGGAGCATTGGCTCGGGCTTTTGTTTGCCAGCTACTGTGGATAAAGTTAGGTAGGGGAAATACGGTTCGTTCTCCTGGCCTTCGGACTCCAAACATTCCTTCTAACTTTGTCACATGAACGCGTTCGGGGTCTTGGTCGCGAAAGCCTCCACGATGGGTGTTGCATTTATTTCACACAGTGCTTAGTATTGCGTTCAAGAAAGAAAGGCAATGTTAGGGCACCGGTTCTTTATTTATTTGGCCGCAAAAAAAATGAAGAATAATCCTGCAGGTTCCTAATGCACTTCGTGTACAATGACCGCTTTTAGTCAAACGACGCAAATGAGCAGTCAGTGCGACCGGCTGACACTGTTTCTAGAAAAGGATGATCCTACCACCGGACTGTGGAGGCTGCTCTTCCATGGTGCAAGTCAAATATCTGTCACTGATGTACTCGGCTTTTATTTCAGAGTATACATTTTAACAATAATTTTCCGCCATTTGTGCTTCAAGAACACCTTCATTTTCTTTTAAGAAGGATAATGCGCGTAGACCCGCAGCTATTGATCTACGTCAGCTTATTCGTTCACTTATATTCAGTATCATCGTAATCCCCTGCGGCATTGCGGCTTTCATTGTAACTGCCGGTCGTAGTTCAGAACAGCGAATTCAGTGTGTAATGTGAATAATGTGAATTCAATGTTACAACACAGGAAAAGAATTCTTATTTTTGGATATTAATGTTACCACGAAAATTTGTGCTTTCAAATCAAAATCCAGGGCTTCAAAGTGTTGCATCAGCTAGATTTTATTTTTGTTTTGTTGTATATTTTGAAGACTAACTTCTCTAGCGAGAAATTTTACGTTGAATACCTGGAAAAAATAAACGGCCGAGTAGTTCGGAAAGATACGAGATGAATTTGGGCTGACGGACACATATTTTTGCTTCATTTTTGTGGAGCCTCGCCTTCCGTTGATTGGACTGCTCAGACAAATGTATTTCGTAACATTGGGAAAGGTCGTTGGTGGCGCTGAGGCAGGATGGCTGCGGATATTATTTCCAGAAGAAACGCACGACAAGGAGACGTGGCGGGGAGGGGTGAGTGATTTCTTGTAGCGCCAACAGGAGAGATTGTAGCACCAACAGGACAGGACAGCGAGAACAGGAGATCTCTATGCTGTCCGTTTATGTTGTTAGACTGCAATAATATGTCATTAAGAATTCGGATAATGTGATCATACACAACTTTCTAAAACTCCTATGGATTTATCTAAATTCTACTGTTTTCATGGCATATTTCACTTACAGAAGGCAGAAATGTGAACAGTTTTTTTTGGTGGCCCGGTGTTCTGTGAAATTGTTCTCTATTGTGGGATTGACGCCTTGAAGTCAACTGATTAGCAAAGCCTTCACACGTGCCTTGAGATATGTTGATGATTATCTCGGTCTTTCTGTTTTTGCTATGAAATGTAATCTGGATGTAGTCATCGTGTAAATACTGAGCGCCTATGAAGCATTGTTGAGTGGTGTAAAATTTACTTGTGATCATCCACACGACTGCCACTTTCAGTTTCTCAATTTACAACTGACCTTTTCGACCGGGCATGTATGTTGAATGTATCACCAATGTACCCAGAAAGACCTCATTCCCCGCGGCAGATCGTATTACAAGCTCGTAAAATGTGGAGTTTTCTCTTTTCGCATAAAGTCAGCCTTGGAGTAGTCATGGCCGCACAAGATAGGCTCACGTTTTAATTGCCAGTATGTAAGAGTGCCCGCAGGCTATCGAGTGCAATTGTTCACAAGAACATGTGAAATCCTTCTTAAAAAGATAAGATCACTTGACAATGTGGTTGTGTTTTGTAGGGTTTCGTGGGACATAAAAGCCATCATGTGCCAACTGTGCACAGCATGTTGTTTCAGGCACTTTGTAAGCTGGCGAGTGCGTGTCTAACGGCATACAAAGAGCATGTGAGAAAGACTCGTACCATGAAACATGCAACAAAATTCAGAGACCACTCACAATTCTAACCTAGCGTCTGAGTTTCCAAAGATCTGCGGGAGAGTATATGTGGGGCAAACGGGAAGTTCCTGCAATTAACGCGCCCGGGAGGATTTCTGGCAACAACCTGCCGTTGAATTTTAACGTCTGTAAATACAGCCGTCCCAAACCAAATGAAGCCATATTTTTACCCTAAGCTCAGGACTAGACTGAGAGAGAGTTTTAGAATGATTTTTTTTAATTTTTCAATCAAAAGACGAGTGTGTAAGCGCGTCTTCATTTCCCTTTAAATTGCGTTTTTTATCTTAGTGTTTATATACTCGTCATTTGACTTCAGTTAGGTTTAAGCCCTGCAAAACGCTGCTGGCCCGGGCTCCTCTCTCCTTATCATGTTCCTATATTTGTCTCACAGGACCATTAAAGGACCTTTTTTTAGATCGTTTCATCTCGTGCCGCCTCATCGCCCCCTTCTATTGTTACGTTTTGTAGCGATAGCTACATTATGGTAGCATTTTGAGCCTTCAGCGTGGCGGCGCCGCCACCCCGTGGCTGCGGCACCACGCTGTCACGTGGTTGGTCACGTGGAGTGGAGCATCTGCCGGCGGCGCGGCGCCGTGGCTGATCGTCACGTGGTTTGTCGGGTGACCAGCCACGTGGTGCGGATCAGGTGCTGCTGGCGGCGCGGCGCGCCGGAGAAACCGAGCTCTACAGCTGTGCTCATGCGCTGTGTCAAGTGGGACGAAGATGAAGGCGGAACGCCCAGCGAAACATAGCGGCATAAGACTGACTTTGTAATTCGACTGAGCAAGTTCCACCCGGCCAGCTGTAGCTGTCGCGTCACTCCAGGTTTAACCAGATTTAACCACCGCAAATTTTTTAGCGTTTTTGTTTTGTTTTCCGAGTTTAATTTTGTCAGTCGCGTTATGCACGGCTGTGGGTTTCTACATATTTTTTTCTACTTGTGTGCTTTATTATTTTGTAACTTCAACCTCCTTTCTTGTGTTAGGTCTTTTAGCTTCTTTTCGGGATGTTATATATTTTCAGTGCATGAAAATATTCCGCGCCAAGGTTATATTTTACTCTGGCCTATACACATCGTTCCTACTTAGCTTGTTGACTACCACAGTTTTTCAGTGACAAGACTTCTGTTTGTTCTTGCTTATTCACCGTTTCACACGGCTTCAACATATTTTGCACCTGTTATGAAAGCGCGCCCCGCTTTAGGTGCCGTTATTGAAGTTAGAAGTTTTGCCAATGTCGTCTGTCTTCGTCTCTAAAGCACGCACTTGTTTAAAAAAACTCAAAGCACATCACCCGTTTATTTACTGTCTGAATGCAACACTGTGGATCTGTTTCTATGAATGAGGGATGTGGATTCCTTCTTTTTCCTAATGCCATGTGTCATTGAGTACCAGCCTCGGTCCCTCCGGCACGGGAGCATTTCCACCCATCATACGCACAAGCAATGCCTCCGCGTCAGCCCACACGACGATTAAGTTCTTTGTGCGTGGTAATAGAATATATCGGGCACCCGGCTGGTGGATTACATTCCAGCTTCACGTGGAGGCGGGATCACGACGCAGTCTCATCCACATCTTGTCGTAGTGGTGCAAGACTTTATTTTATTTTACATGTCGAAATGGCTTCAAAAGCTTCCTTATCCAAATGTATTTGATAACTCCACTGTATCTCGCTCTACGGTGAAAAAGTATTATTCTTCTAGTTATTTCACTCTCGTAATCCGGATCTGCAGTTACTCGCACATGAAAAAAGCGCGAAAGGAAACAGGGAACATGAAACCAAATTACAAGTGTAGAAACTAACTCGAAACTGAAGCTTGATCGAGAAATCTACGCGCATAAACATGAAGGCAAAGTCTGCAAAAAAACAAGCAGCAAGCGTCACGGGAGACACCACGCTATCGCATGGTGTCTCTTGCGATGATTGCTGGATTTGTTTTTATAGGTTTATAAGCTGTCGGTTAGCGGTAGACATAAAGAAGTTATTCTTAAATCACGTGTGCAAGCATCTGTTCACACTTAAGAAAGCGTGATGATGCACAACAGTTTGTATAGCGGGTAAATAAAACACAAAAACAAATTAATAATTATCAATTATTAATTCCTCGTTTAACGTACTGAAGTGAGACATGGGCTATGTGCGGCGCCCCTGCTGGCGTCTTCGCATTATTTTGAATCCCTGAAGTTTTTTTTTATTTGCGGTGATGTCATGTAGCCCATAGGGGCGTTTTTCTTTCCCATCTTCATCCAAATACTGTCGCTGCAGCCAGGATCCAGCTAGCGACCTTTTTTTTTTGTTTAGCAGCCGAATGCCCAAGGACACTGAGGCACTGCACCAAGAGGTGCATAAAAAGGGCCTCTATTTAAAAATATACATGTTGTGGCTTAATGCTGACATATCAAATTATAAAATTGAGAAATTTTTTTTTCGCAAATAAAGAAGACAACATTGTGTTCATGAGGTGAGTAGACAATCAATTTAAATTGCTAAAAGGTAAGAACAGTTCGGACTTTGTTACAAGATTCACTTTTGCCTCGTTGCCCCAAGAAACACATTTGAACTTCTGACATTGCGTTCCATTTGTAGACATGCTGAGGTGTTTGCGAAAAATACCGCGAACGCTACGAGTTCTGAGGAAGTTTCAAGAAGATTTCCAGTGAGAAAACCGACAACCAGAAGTTATAACTGGTGACTACTGCGAACATTATTGCAGAAGTTCTCGAAAAAAAAATGTAATCTGAAATCAAATCAAAAGTTAAAATCAAATTGAAATGAAATTAAAATATCGAAATCAAAATCAAAAACTCTCCTTCGGCCACTGCACCTTTTCATGCGTGTCACGTTCTTGCTTCGTCAGTAAGACAGTCAGACGTAAACAACGGCGTACGGATAACAGCTTCGCTGCAAACGAGGATCGCGATATAGCTGGCGTCACCCTCAAACAAGAGTGTCATTCACGGCTGTTGCCTCTGTTCTGTGTCTTCCGGTACACAAAGTCGGGCAGGAAACTAACTGTGTCACCCGTGAGAGAATGCAAAATCAAGAGAAAGGAAACGTGCCATACCACCCTGAATGGTCTTCACTTGACTCAGGAGCGTAAATTGCTGGGCTAGTTGGTTCATAATGTTGTCAGGGTGGAACCAGCGGAACACAGACGCAGGACAAGAAAAGGAGGTACACACCACACCGCTGGACTTGCAACTGATTTATTTCGAAGAAAACCACCACATTTAAAGGATTCCCTGCGCAAGCGCACACTCTGGATGAAGGGAACAACTGTATTAAGATAAAAGAAAGTTATATTCTTTATCCGTGATAAAAACCGAGGGATCGCTGACACACTTTTCCTTGTTTTTCCTGATTAGAAACGCTTCAAGAATTTCACGCTCTCGTCTTGTTCTCCCCCGACCGATAATGCTCGTGCGGTGAAGCAAAGGAGAACATCCCTCGCATACCTTAACATGCAAGGCTAAATTGCTGCCAGTGCCTGAATTGAACGTTGTTCGGTGCTGCCTCAGACGTTCATTGATGCACCCTCCGGTTTGCCCGATGTAGGTTTTCCCACAGGACAATGGGATGCAATATACCACCCCTACTTCACACGAAGTGAACCTCGTCTGGTGCTTGGTTTTACAGGTCCCCTTTTTCTGCGGACCACCAGACATACGGGCGCACGAACCAGATAGTTTCCGGGGGGCAGAAAAAACCGCAGTGACACCGAATTTTTGTGCCACTTTTTTTAGACCATGCGATCGCAAGAGAACAGGAAGAAGATTGAAGTGCTTCCTTACTGCCACAAGACATCGCATGGTCTAAAAAAAGTGGCACAAAAATTCGGTGTCACTGCGGTTTTTTCTGCCCCCCGGAAACTATCTGGTTTGTGCGCCCGTATGTCTGGTGGTCCGCAGAAAAAGGGGACCTGTAAAACCAAGCACCAGACGAGGTTCACTTCGTGTAAAGTAGGGGTGGTATATTGCATCCCATTGTCCTGTGGGAAAACCTACATCGGGCAAACCGGAGGGTGCATCAATGAACGTCTGAGGCAGCACCGAACAACGTTCAATTCAGGCACTGGCAGCAATTTAGCCTTGCATGTTAAGGTATGCGAGGGATGTTCTCCTTTGCTTCACCGCACGAGCATTATCGGTCGGGGGAGAACAAGACGAGAGCGTGAAATTCTTGAAGCGTTTCTAATCAGGAAAAACAAGGAAAAGTGTGTCAGCGATCTCTCGGTTTTTATCACGGATAAAGAATATAACTTTCTTTTATCTTAATACAGTTGATCCCTTCATCCAGAGTGTGCGCTTGCGCAGGGAATCCTTTAAATGTGGTGGTTTTCTTCGAAATAAATCAGTTGCAAGTCCAGCGGTGTGGTGTGTGTACCTCCTTTTCTTGTCCTGCGTCTGTGTTCCGCTGGTTCCACCCTGACAACATCACTTGACTCCTTTCCCCTACAGTAGGAAGAATTCTCCCGTACGCAGTCCGAACGTCATCACACAAAGCGTTCGCCTTGGCTGCGCAAAAAATAAAGATGCCAAGTGAAACAAAAACACACAAGCAAATGCTTGCACACAGAATGCGCTTTGCGCTCGTGAAGAGTGCCTGGTTTCTCTTTTGCGTCATTTGTTCGGTCGTGCAGAATAGCGCGAGGGGGAACTAAGAGCGGGCGATAAAACAAAGACATCGCACGAGCCTTTGTTGTTTGCCGCACCGATTGCTCAGGCTCGGTAGCAATGGAAATCTGCCGTGTTTCGGGCTTTTTTTTTCTTATGTCTATCTTTACTTCAAAGGGGTGCCCTACTATATTGGCACGTTGGTGCAGCCTGGTCGAATAGACACAATGTTGTCGGAGGCAGGGCAGCAAGTGGCGGGGCTAGGAAAAGAGCCTTTGCGTAAGCTGAAGTTTTTTTTATATTCTTTCTGCTTCCGATGCCTCAAAACCTGTGCTAAGTTTTTTTCCCTTTGATATGCCGTCCACATCACACAATCGCGCCGAGGCGGCTCAGTGATGTCGCAGGAAAGTTCGGCCACTTGAGGAAATGAGAAAGGGAAGAAAATAAGTGCTAAGAGAAAAGGATCAAAGAAGAGCATCAGTCGCTTTAGCCTTGCGGTTAACTGGGTTCTTGGTCATTTTCATGTGTTGCGGCACTCAATAACGGTTGTTCACAAGCTCTCGTTTTACTTTTCTCCGTAGTCTACCTTGAAAAAAAAAATCCTTCTTTTGGTCTTCGACGCTGACGCAACTGGAAGGTTTGGACAACATGTAAATCTGTAAATATAGTAAGACCAGGCATACCTCGGCTCCTTTCTATGCAGTCATTAGTCTATCGAGCTGCCTTGCGAACTGCAAACGATTTAAAAATGGTTGCTTTCCTTAGCAACGGCTGATCCATTTGTCTTTCTCAAGAGAGAGAATTCCGTTCCTCAGATCACCTGCTTCGTCCCAGCCTTCTTTCTCTTTTTCCTTCCTTCCTTCCTTCCTTCCTTCCTTCCTTCCTTCCTTCCTTCCTTCCTTCCTTCCTTCCTTCCTTCCTTCCTTCCTTCCTTCCTTCCTACCTTCCTTCCTTCCTTCCTTCCTTCCTTCCTTCCTTCCTTTGATTCTCTCCTCTGTTTCTTTCTTTGCTTCTCTTTCCATCTTTGCATCTTTTTTTACCTTTGCTTCCTAGTTTCCTTCTTTTCTCGCGCCTTTTATATCCTTGCTTCTCTCTGTCTTAGTTTCTTTCTCTCTTTCTTTCCTTCTTGCTTTCTTTCTTTCATTCCTTCTTTCTTTCTTCGTTTCTTACTTTAATTCTTTCTTTCTTTCTTTCCATCCTTCGGTCTGTCGTTGTTTCTTTCTTTGTTAAGTTCTACATTTTCTTCTTTCTTTCCTACTTCGTTGCTTTCCTTCTTCCTTTGTTTATTTCTCTCTTTCCTACTTACTGTGTTTTTTTCCTGTCTGCTTTATTAATTTCCCTCTTTTTTCTTTATTCCTGTCTAGTATGCTCTCTTCCTTTTTCTTTCTCTTTATTTTTCTTTTTCTTCCTCATTCATTGTACAATCCTTTATTTCTGTCGAACTCCGCATTCACGCTTCCTTCAAATTTTTTACGGCCTACTTTTTTATCTAGCTCGTCAGCATACCGCATGAATTAACAGTCAACCAAAAATTGACCAGCTTGCAAGCCCTGCTTGCATTATTTCGTTGTGTACCTTTACCAGTTCTGTTTCATATACTGCGCTTGTTTGGCGTATTGCCTTCTCCGGCTATGAATAGCGTTCCTATTTTGCAGGCTTGACAGTTGTTTTCTCTTCATTTTCATAAATTTGAATTTGAGATCACAGCCTTCTCTCTCTGGATTCTTGAATCCTATATACCACTGATTTACCTTCGAACGCGACTCTTGTTTCAAGCCGGGAGCGCTGGTTCTAGTTCATTTCATCATTTAACAGCAGACTTGTGCTTTCCCGGGTCTAGTGCGCATGGGAAGAATTAAAATAAAGGAAACGTTTTGTCAATTTTCCGCCATTCTTTATGTCTACAGGCAATTTCTTTCTACAAACTGAGCTCATGTTTCTTTTTTAACATGACGTAGAGGACAGAAAACCTCCTCAAGTTAATTCCTCTTTGTTCTTTCCTATATTGAATAAGCTTGAACGAAGTAGCCTCTTGTAATGCACATTAAGCACAGTGGCGCTCATATTTAAATAGTGGTTTGTCTTATTGGCAATTAATATGTGTCATTTTTCTCGTGCCAGCGGAACAGTATGATGATGACCTTCTGCGGGCGGAATTTTGTTTATATACTTTAAGTGCAATATATATTTTTGCCTTTAGTATCATGCTTGTTAGAACATTTCAACAAGTATTGGAAATAATCTTGCCTAAAATGATACTATAGTGTCAACACCGCGATTGAATTGCAGAGTAAAACAAGCTGACGAGCCTTTTAAGAAATTTTATTAAGAAGCGAGTAATAAAATTACTGTGCCATCATCGATTCTTTAGCAAACTCTCTTGCTCACCCACAATGTTAGTGCAAACTGCACTTCCTTATAACCTCCAGTAAAGCTCTCCGAGTATGTTATCACTCACTCACTAAGCTGGCTTCCTAATTGGAAATATGTTTCTTCTTGAGTAAGGGAATAAACAAAGGATGTTTATGTGAGGAATTTGTCAGGAGAAATATAGTTTGCAGAACCGTAAGTAGGCTTACCAGACTACTAAATTCATTCCAAAGAACTTCAAGTGCTCTGCTCTTTAGTGCTTTCCACCGCACGAGTCTCTGAGGAGGAATATCTTGCTAAATAAAGTGGTTAAACTTTCTGACATTACAGCAATGGAATTGTAGCGCCCCTCGCGCCGCGCTCGGCTCGCAGGCCATGGTACGCGGCGCCGGACAAGAAAGAGAAGGTTGGGCAAGGCCGCCGCTTCGCGAGCAGCGCCACTCGCCCGCAGTGGGTATGTGCCAGTATTGTTTGAGGCCAACACAAATAAACAGTTCGAACTTCAACGCTGTCGGAGCTGGTTCTACCTCGCCTTAGCTTTTATGCGACCTGGCGACCCGGCTTCGAACACGCCGCCCCATCCTCCTCCATGGATTCCGCTGTCTCTTCTGCCGTGACTACCAGCGGCGACGCGCCCCCAAACGCTCAGCCTCTTGGAGCTTCGGTGGCCGCATTCCAACCAGTCAGCCTGCCGCCATTCTTGCCCAATAGCCCCTGCGCCTGGCTCCTGCAGGTTGAGGCGCATTTCCAGCTGCCATGTATCACCAGTCAGGAGAACAAGTTCCTCCACCTTGTGTCGTCCTTGCCTCTTGACGTCGCTAAGGGTTTAGTGGACGTCATCAGCTCGCCGGACTGGGCTCAACTATTTGACACGTTGAAGGCGGCTATCATCGACCGCAATGTCAGCGTCCGAGCGCAGCAAACTCCAGCGGCGCCTCAGCGCTACAGAGCTTGGTGACAGCCGTCCTTCGCATCTATTCCGTCGCATGCGCCTGCTTCTGGGAGACTCCGCTGCTCAGCGCGACCCACTTCGGCGTGTGTTGTTCCTTCAGCGTCTTCCTCAACACATGGTCTCCATCGTCACAGCTTTGGGTGATGTTTCATTAGACAAGCTCGCTGAACTCGCTGACCGTGTTGCGGACTACTCATGGCTCCCCAACGTCAGCTCTGTGGACAGTCCTCCACTAACTACTGCCACAGACTCCTAGCAGGCCGGCATAGAATGTCGACTTGATGCTCATGCCAGGCGGCTCGATGTCCTCACGCCTTTGCCATGCCGTTCTCCGCCGGGGTTCAGGCCACGCCGCCGCTCGCCGGAATCCCAACCATCCGACGTGCGGCCAGCGAACTCGCCCTCGGCTATGTCCTGGTACCGCCTTATTTTCGGCAGCTTTGCACGCAAGTGCACACACCCGTGCCCCTGGACAGGAAACGCTGTGACCGGCCACTTACGGCGGCAAGTGGTGCGGGTGGAAGGACATACCGCCTCTTACGTCTCGGACAAGATTGCTGGCGCTCGTTTGCTGTTCAAAACGGGAGCACAAGTCAGCGTCATAGCGGCCTCTTGGGAAGATCACCGTCGCAAGGAACAGGCCTCTCCGCTCCAAGCGATCAACAACTCCTCCATTCGTACGTACGGCCCACGGTCCCTTATGCTTAACCTCGGATTGCGTCGCACGTTTCGCTGGATCTTCATTATCGCTGACGTCTCGCAAGCTGTTATCGGCGCGGAATTCCTCAGTTTCTTCAACCTAGCCGTCGACATGCAAGCTCATCGCCTTATAGACCTTTGCACGCACCTCTTCGTCAACGGCGTTCTCTCTACCACTGCGGCGACGGGGCTTCGCGCTCTCGTCCTTGTCTCGCCGTAGGCGAAAGTACTGGCTGATTTTAACAAAAAATCGCAAAGCGCCATACCAGAGTCACCGGTGAAGCTCTCGATCACTCACCACATCATTACTTTGACACCTCCGGTGTTTGCTCACCCTCGTCGTTTATCGGGAGAAGGCCTCGCTATTGCTCGCCATTAGTTCCAACACATGCTTGAACTCGACATAGTGCACCCTTCCTCCAGGAACTGGGCATCGTCACTGCCGATGGTGACAAAGAAAGATCCGGGTGACTGGAGACCATGTGGAGATTACCGCGCCCTCAACGCTCACAGTTTACCAGACTGCTAACCACTTTCTCACACACAGGACTTCACATCAAATATGTCTGCGTGCACGATCTTCTCTAAATTTGATTTAGTGAAGGCTTATTCTGAAATTCCTGTGGAGCACGCTGATATTCTGAATACGGCCATTACCGCACCGTTCGGCCTCTTTGAGTATGTGCGGATGCCTTTTGGCTTGCGAAATGCCGCACAGACTTTTCAGCGAGCTATCAACGCTGTTACGCGAGTCCTCGACTTCGTGTTCACTTACATCGATGTTCTCCTCATAGCAAGTTCATACAGTACTCAGCATGAAGCTCATCTTCGCGCCCTCTTCCACCGACTGGATGAATATGGGCTCGTCATCAACTCGAACAAGTGCCCCTTTGGTGTGACTACAATAGAGTTCCTCGTCCACCGTGTCACTCCACAGAGCATTCGGCCTCTCGACCGCAAAGTCAAAGCCATTCAAGATTTTCCCGCCCCCACGTCACTCAAAAAGCTCACAAAATTCTGGGGCCTCCTGGACTTTCATCGCCGCTTTCTCCCGAAGTGCGCCTCCTTCCTGAAGCCTCTGACGTATCTTATGGCTACAAAAAAAGATTCTGCTCCGCCACTTGAGTGGACTAATGACGCTGCCGCTGCATTTGCTGCTGCCAAGAAGGCGCCACATACAGATCCTGATGCTCCACTGCGCCTCGTCATGACGCTTCGAGCATTGCCGCCGGCGCAATTCTCGAGCAGCACATCTCTAGTTGGCAGCCCCTCAGTTTTTTCTCCCGAAAGTTGAAGCCACCTGAGACTAACTACAGCACCTTCGGTCGAGAATTGCTCGCTGTGTACCTCGCCATCAAGAACTTTCCAAGCTTCCTTGACGGCCGGGACTTTCACGTCATCACGGACCACAAGCCCTTGACGTTCGCCTTCCAAAGGGACCACATCACCTACACTGCACGCGAGATCCGCCAACTTTGTTTTCTCTCCGAGTTTACAGTGGATCTCCATCACGTCTATGGGCCGAGAATGCTGCTTCTCATGCGCTTTCCCGTATTAGTGCCATGGCGTCCGAATCACCAGTGGACATGGAGGAGCTAGCGGCTGCACAGCGCAGTTATCTAGAGCTGAAACGTATTCGCTCCTCATCCACTGCCCTGTCCTTCGCCAAATGTTCACTGCCGTTTTCCTCCCACTTCATTACGTGCGAGACATCTACTGGCCCCTCGCACCTATACGTACCTTTGACTTTCCGTCGCACCATTTTTGAAAAACTGCACCGACTAAGCCACCCTGGTATTCGTGCTACGTAGAAGCTGATTCCATCTCGTTTCCTTTGGCCAAGCACCAATGCCGACGTCCGCCTTTGGGCACGAACCTGCCTTCACTGCCAGCGCGTCAAAGTTAACTGGCATACCGTCACGCTTGCCTCTCCTTTTCGGCCGCCTGACGCACGGTTTTCCCACGTTCGCATAGTCATAGTTGGGCCACTCCCGTTATCACGTGGGGCATCTTATCTGCTCACCTCTGTGGACCGTTTCACTCGCTGGCCCGAGGCGTTGCCCACTGCTGACACTACAGCCGAGACCGTTGCTTCGGCCTTATCGCCGGCTGGGTCTCTCGTTTCGGCTGCACGTCTGTCGTCACCACCGACCGCGGCCGCCAGTTTCAATCGGCCCTGTTTACTACTCTTGCCAATATTCTGGGCATTCGCCACGTCCATACGACCGCTTACCATCCTTCGGCCAATGGCATGATGGAACGGCTGCATCGACAACTGAAGGTTGCCCTTACCACTTATCAGCCAAGAGAACGCTGGTCCGATCACCATTCCCTCGTCGTCTTGGGCATTCGCTCGGCACTGAAGGATGACCTCGGAAGCTCTTCTGCTGAGCTAGTCTACGGCGTTCCCCTGTGTCTCGTTGGGGAATTCTCTCCTTGCTCTCCTCCGTTAATCCACGGCGTTGCCACCTACATCCGAGACCTACGCAGCACATTTCGCCACATTACTCCTGTCACCCCTGCAGCCCGTAAACGTCAGTTCGTGTTCGTTAGCCAGAACGTGGCCTCCTGTATCCATGTCTTCCTCCATGACCACGTCCATCCACCCCTCACGGCGGCCTACGATGGACCGTTCCCCGTCCTCCATCGTGCGCAGGAGACCTTCACGTTAGACGTCAACGGCCGTAAAGACGTCGTGGTTGCTGACCGCCTGAAACCAGCCTACATTGCCACTTCTCTGCCGGCGGCCCTACACTCGCTCTCACTACGACTGCCCCACCATTGTGTCCAGCTTCTTCCAAGCACATCCGCTGGGTGAATCCTGTGGTTTCTCTCTACTGGGGCGAGCCCTGTAGCGCCCCTCGCGCCGGCCTCGGCTCGCAGGCCATGGCACGTGGCGCCGGACAAGAAAGAGGAAGTTGAACTAGGCCGCCGCAGCGCGAGCAGCGCAAATAAATAGTTCGAACCTCAGCACTGTCATAGCTGTTTCCTCCTCGTCTTTGCTCCGACAGCATCATAAGGTCGGCACTACATTTTGCGCAACGTTTCGTGTGCGAGTAGCAATGTGTAAGTGTATAACGCGGGTAGATTTAGTACTCATCGCTCTTAAATTATTTAAATTAATGGTCGGGGAGAACGAGATACCGAGAGCTTTGCATCTATGCCGTTGCGTCTGCGAAGATACAGGCCCTCAATCTTCTCCTGCCCTGGCGGCAGGTGTTCCACAGCCTATGAGTGTCCGCCAATGAAGAGCCGCTCATTTATATGCCATATGACCTCGCGTTCCCAGAAGTGCCAGGGTGATATGTGCGTCGTCGGCAACTGTACAGTATTCCCTTCTCCTCTGCGCAGCAGGTTGCATGCTTGGCTTCGTTAAGCACTGGTTCTTCAGCATTTATTTGCTTAATTGTAGCTGCTTTTATAGTTTGCCTACAGTTTAACATGTTTATGGGCATTAAAATTGAAAATAAGAAGCATTGATCAAGACAGTTTACTAGACAGTCACTTTATTTAGTGTTTCTTCTTATCTCCGTCATGCCATTTCGGTGAAGGTTTGCCGTAATATAGTGTAACGCATAATAAACACCAAAATATCGAATTGGCTTTTTTACTACGCGGACATACCGTTTCGATGATTAGATCAGTATAATTGGTTTATCTCTTGTTTTTTGGAGTCTTTTCGGGCATACTTACGTTCACGCGTCCATGAAACCTGCTTCATGGCAGGCGGCCCATCGTGTTGTGGGCAACCTGCTGATTTGTGCACTTGGCAGGCCTTCATCTGTGTGAAACTCTTTATGGGAAAGGCCTTATGATAAAGGCCTTCATGGTAAATACCTTCACGTATCTCTCAGGTGTGTACATACGGCAGGTATTCACCTTAGTGAAGGTCTTCGGGTCTTTGCCCAGGTTTTTACCCCAAGGCCTTTAGGATAAAGGCCGCACGGGAAAGGTTTTTGGGTGAAGGCATTCATGATAAATGCTTACCAACTAAAGACCTTTAGGTGGAACACCTTTAGGTCAAAAGCCTTTATTGTGAACGCCTTTATGGCAAATGTCTTGAGGGCGAAAATACCTTGTGCGCACCGTAACTATCCCTACGGTACGCTGTTCCCCGCTTAGCGATGGTAAACCGTCTGAAACTTTATATTTTACCCATCGGCACTTGACGGAACTTATGCATAACATGACTTTATTTATCCCAATCTTAAACCGGTATTTTTTCGTACTGTTTGAAAGAAACCTATCTATGGGAGGCTAGGATCCGCTTTGATTTAAGCCTGATCAGATCCGGCTCAGGTAGGAGCATTTATTTTCTTAGGGCAAACGGAAGGTACGCATTGCAGTAAAACTGAAATATCCAGCTGTGACACGACAACAACCGTTGTAATTACGCTTGAAGTACATGTGAATAAGTTTTAAAAACAAATTGCAATTTAACATTGAAACTAGAGTTTTCCCCTCTCGCACGATCAACAGCGGAAACAAACAACGAAAAATAAAAATCTCTATATTCTCAAGAGAAACGTTATTTTCTCGTTTCATTACTAATCTCGCGGCCGCAGAATAACTGAGAAGGCATTGCACTCGATTCAGGAGCACGGATGTACTACCCGATTGTTGTTCTCGCGAAATGACTGCTTGGAATAAAATTTTGCCTTTGTTTGACTTTGAACTCTTTTGCGTAAGCTGGAGGCCATGTACTGAGCATTTCGCTTTATTTTCTGAGTGCGAACAAAGATTTCCGCGCCCTTCTGCTGGTATTGTCGGGGTAATAATCATTCAATGCAAGCTTTGTTCACATTTCTCAATTTGCGTTTCATTTTCGTCTTGTGTTGGGCATGATTGCACGAGTCTTGACGTGACACGAGTCTTCTCTTGAAATACACTGCTTAGAGGACAGCACTTTTCTTGCTGAGATGTGCTACTGGCGCGGAGTTGGGGACCTGGAAATATGAACGGCCATGACATGACGGTATCATTTACTTTGAAGGCAAAAAAAACTTGTGTGTTTGCTGCGAATGACCAGAAGCACTTTTGAAACTATCGTCCGCAAGGCACTGTGAAATCAGTCTTTGATTAGAGCCAGAGACGCGACGACTCTTGCTGAGAGTTGTTTGTGGAAATGCAGGAAGTGTCCTGCAGAAATTCACAGTAAAATCTGCCGTGTATTGCACTCGCATTGGGCAGCTGTCGGCAAGCGAATAAGTTGCATTTCATAGTGGCCAAATTCATGCTTCTCGTGTGTTTTACAGCAGAAAAAGTGTGTTGTCGAATAAATTTTCGCACAATGCCTTGTAGTGCTGCTAAAGATATCTTTTACTTGTTTTATCAGAAATGTTAGCGTAAACGGGAAATAAAAAAGAATAGTTTCACTTTATTTCTGAGCTTGACTTTGAAGAAACGATGGCCCCGAAACTTTGCAAACACGTTGCAGCACCTGCCAAACAGAAACAAGCTGGACTACATCTTTTTTGTTTCTTATAAAATTCCTCAATTTATGGTATTCGAACGTCATTCTTCAGGTCACATTTAGAAGCCAGCAAATAAGGGATAAAAAGTATGCTGCGTGATCTATTCAAATACCTCCTTTGCCTTTCCTTGTGAAGTGTTTGCGTCACTGCAGTTGTTTTTTGTTGGATTTCTTGTTGGGTCCGGGCACACGCCCGCTCTCTGGACGTCCGCTTGCCGAAGGTGGACCAGGATTATTGGTCTCCATATCCAAAGCAATGGATATAATGATGCGACTATAAAGAAGCTCGGAGGCTATGCGGCACAGGTCATAGGAATCTTTAGGAGAATAGCCCTCAAGAGAAGAGGGCTTAAAGAGAGGAGCCTAATTAAGCTGGTGCAGGCCTACGTTATTAGCCGCCTGAGCTACGCCACACCATACCTTAATATACGGGCCTCGGAACGAGACAAACTAGATTCGATAATCAGGAGATGCTACAAGCGAGCACTCGGTATACCCATAAGCACTTCAACCAAAAGACTTTTAGGAATGGGAGTCCACAAAACATGGAGGGAAATCGCCAAGGCTGTTAAAACAGCCCAGCTGGAAAGACTTAGCCAATCCAGCACAGGTAGGGCTATCCTAAACATGGTAGGACTACAAATAGACAGGGGTATGCAAAAGAAGCAGGACATCCCAAGAATAATTAGAGAACAACTTAGGGTGGATCCTCTCCCTAGGAATATGCACCCCACCTTTCACAAGGAAAGGAGGTAGAAGAGAGCTGAGGCGCTAGTCAGGCAAACGAGAAAACAGTAGCATACACGGACGCGGCGAGTGGCAAGCTGGGAGCGGCGGTAGCCTCGGTGGTGGATGGCCGGGGTGAGGCAGTCTCATCAGCAACCATACGCAGCCGCAATCCGGAGTCAGCAGAAGAACCTGCAATAGCGCTTGCTTGCGTAGGGACAGAAGCAAAATTCATATTTAGAGACAGCAAAACGGCCATATATAACTATGGTAGAGGTAGGATTGCACCAGTAGCGGTGCGGATACTAACAAGAGGAAAGATAGAAGAGAAATTAGCCTCGTATGGGCACCAACTCACACGTCAGTTCCAGGCAATGAGGCGGCACACGCTCTGGCTCGAGATCTCTACTTCCGAGCCGGAGCAGAACCGCCCGACTGCAAAGAACTAGACGAGAGACTGCAGAATTACACGGAAATAACTGAAAACTACAGATTACAAAGGAGACTAGTCCCTCCACCGGACAGAGAGCTCAGAAACAAAGAGGCGACGATCTGGCGCAGATTACAGGCAGGAAATTACATTAATCCGGTCTGTGCATCGCACGTCCTCAAAGAAGAAGACATAGATGATAAGTGCAAAACATCTGGAGAGACGGGGACCCTCGATCACGTAATTTGGGAATGTGTAGACTCCTCAGGGGATAACGAAGGAATTGATAGTAGAGAAGCCTGGGAGACCCTTCTGCGGAGCACGGACCCCGTCAAGCAGAAGCAAGCCATTCATCTGGCGGTGGAGGCCGCGAAGAGCCAGCAACTCTTTGTCTGCCTTTAATCGCGGGGGTCCCGGCCCCTACCCCCAAGGCCTACGTGCCGGGGGTAGGGAGTAGGGGGCCTCCCTTCTGATGGAAATAAAGGTTTTTGGAATGGAATAAATTTTGTTGGCTTGCTAGCGTTTTATGGTTGCTTCGGTGATATCTTTAGTGCTGCCCTGCGCAAGATCTTCGAATTGTTAGTAGCATTCATGTTCAGTCATACTATGTAAACAGTCTCATTGTAGAAATTGGTCATTTGCTGCACTTCACCAAGATGTTTTATTCATAAAGGTATGAATGAAGGCTGCAGCTTCATCGAAAAAAGTCAGTTGGCAGCAGTGGGAACGTTCTACATGTGGTATAGGTGCACTACGCCGATTAAGGCACTAGAGCAATCAGCGAAGCCGTAAGCACTCAACAGTTAAGCGACGCATGCTTGTCCCACATACCAAGCTTCGCACAACAAAACTGACTTCAGCTGCGATAAGGTTCGATCATTTATATGGTCAGGTGTTTACATCTTGTTTGTATGCTTTCCTTATCTCCCGTCTCTTGCACGACACAGAGATTTAACTCAACACCGTGCAATAAAGAGTGTTTTCTAGCGACGCTTGTTGACTCCTTACTTCTGCCCCGTCTTGTAAAAGCGCTGTTTCATCGAAAAAACTTGCCTTTTTTAGCATGCACAAGAGTTACGTGCCAAAACATAATTCTACAGCTACCATTTTGAACGTTAAAGACCGTCTTTCACTGCCAGAAATCGCAGTACGCGTCTAAGGTCCCGAATTGTACAGTGCGGTTTTGAGTCCTTCGAGGAGGAGAAAGTTTTATGACACCCTATGACATTCAGAATTATTTAGAAGCGCTACAAACCTATGTAGCAAGGAGTGTAGTGCAGTGTGTTTATTTGTCATTTGTCTCACTTCCTGTGCTACTAAAATTGAGGATGGCTTGTGCATGTATTTTGTGGTTGTGCATCTTACATGTTTCCTTATCAGTGTTGGTATCATTTCATTTTGAGCCTGCATCAAAGATCTCCCCTGGACAAGAGCCTAGCCACATGGCGAGTGGTTGAGCGCCATCACAATCAACGCACGAGATCACCTGGCGAAGAATGAAGAACTCCGCTCCTCGTTACATGAACTCCAGCTGCGAAACATTTATCACTGGTCTTTTCAATTACCGTACAACGCATCATGTGCACTCTTATAAAATTGTTCCAAAGCATCACTTAGGAACAACTACAAAGGGTCCCACATTGAAGCAGGTTCCAGAAAGGACCTGCGAGTGTAGAGGACCCTAATATATAGCTTCCTGAGTGAGTAACTTAAACACCTATATTTTCCACATTAAGCACTAAAATGTTTATACAATAATTCACACAGCCTACCTATAATACTTCCCTGCAAACATAAAAAGGATCCTTTTAACTTCAACAGACCCCACCCCATAAGAACTGTTTGAAGGAAGCAATAAGTATTTTCAATACGCTGTGCAAGAACCTCCCTGGGCTGAGATATATTCTTTATTCAGTTTTTACGGAATGAAGTCAATTTTTATTAGGGAATGCTCTGGAGGACAACAGATTTATTTCCATCTAGGCATTTTTGTTCCATCGCATTAAGAACCAGCGCTAAAAAACACACACAGAGGACAAGACGAGACACACGAAGGCTCTGATTCTGGTTGATTAGCGCTGGTTCTAAATGCGATGGATCACAACCAACTCGCCCAATACTCAGTTCTTCTGCATTTTTGTTGGCAGAGTGTATGGTGTCGCACATGTGCGAATACTTTGCACTGCCTAATAGCTGATAGTATGACGATTTTTCTAGAATAAGTAGTTTTCTAACGCGATCGACGACGATCAGTGTTCGTTTATGGTGAATGTCTGTGTTCCCCTCTTAAGATCTGGGCACCAAGAGGCCTCCGAGTGCTGCAGGGTATATCTCTCATTATTGCGCAATCGAAGAGGTTGCAGATTTTGATGAGGTCCACTGGATCGGATAAAATGCGGGCGAAGCATGCGAAGCCCGTGTGTTCAAACATTTTAAATGATAGCGCGTTGGGCGAAAAACGCCGCGGCAACTTTCAGGGTTGTTTACAGTGCTCTGGGCTTGTAGCCGCGTTGTTAAGTCATCTTAAGGACGGAATATTTCCAGCCCAGAAACGCTTCCTTTCAAAAAAAAAAACGCAACGCCAGCCAACGAAAAGCCCGCGGAACGTTGTCTGCGATAATCCGACGGCACATGACAGGCTCTGGGTAACGGCAGCGGAAAATAAAAAAATATCCCCCACCATGACGTCATAAATGAGCTTCTCCGCATTGCTGACAGGTTCTGAGCAGGAGTCAAAACTTTATATGCAATTGCGTCACCAATTTAAATGCTAGCCCGAAAGACATGCCATGCTTTATGAAAAACGTTGTAAATTCGAATTTTTTAAAATCTTGGAATTCTGAAACACAAACCTTTCGACTTCTTTCAAATGAATATTCTTGGTGACCTTTGTACAATGTTGCTGGAAGACAAAAATAAAACACTTTGTTTTCAATTGGATTTCTATCGCTAAAGTTGTCATTTTTTACTGGCTATACCTTGTGAATAATCCTCGCACTGTTGAATTTCTTGTCACAATTTGTGTCTGCATTTGGTTACTTTAAATCAAGGTCAACATCAGTTTATCTGCGTCAAAATCAGTCATGGGGCTCAAAGAAAAAGTGATGCAAGTTCACTTGATTGCGTTCAAGACCCCATTTTCATGGCATACACTGAAGGCGGAATTCTGTTCTAACAATATTTACATTTACATATCAAGGAACAAAAAAAGAATAAATAGCACAGAGAGAGTAAAATAAAGTTACGTATTGCAAAGTAAAATAAGTTACGTATTGTTGTTTTTTCACTTCTATAATTCTAGTGCAACATGAAAGTAAAAAAACAAAAGAGTAGTGCTGAAGGATTTCTATTTTTTTTTACAGCAAACAACATGCACAAGGTCCAGATGTTAATCAACTCAGGCAAAAGCAAATAGTAGTGTTTTCGCAGCGTTCAAAAATTCAGTGGCCTCATCCTTGCTCCACGAGAATAGTTTTAAGCTCGGAGATGTAAGTGTGGTTAATATCAATTCCATTTCAGTGAAAGTTCATTATTACTGTGGTAAGAGAATCACGTGCCATTTGTTGGCCTAGCTTTGTCCTTGAAAAATAAAATTTCCAAGGATGTGAAAAACGTGAGTCACGCCAGCCTGTTAACTTCTTTAATTGTGGCATTGCATTAAGTTCTTGCCGGTTGTTTCGGTGTTTTTGTTTGTATTTTTCTGCCAGTGTATATAAATATAAAATATGCACACTTGTTATTTTCATTCCAGTAAAATATTCACCAGTGTGAGCTTGTGAGTCAGCCCTTACGGTATCATGAATGGACTTTTTTTTGTAGTATGGGTAAGTGATTCAGATTATTTATCGTTATTCTCCTCCATACAAGAAAGCAATAGTTCAAATGAGGAACAATAATTATATTGTATACGTGTAGTTAAACGGCTTGTGGTAGGATTGAGTGGGATTTTGCAAAATATGATAGGATTTTAAAACTTTTGTTTTATTGTAGGCGAGCTGAAAGGGGGCGAGTGCAATAAAATATCCTGGCAAACAAAACCAGACGCCACATGCGTGAATGTAAGTCCCCGTAGACACTTATTATGCACAAGTTACGCTTACAAAATTAAAGAGAATAAAATGACGCGGACGCAATTTTCCATCATACTCATTCACAGTCGCATGTGTATATCCTATGTAAAGGGCCGCTTCTTTATTGGGAATGGAATCAAGCCCTTCTGCTTAGAATTCAATATAAATGTCTCAAATCTGTACACAATAATAAACGTTATTAAACAAGGTAGCAGCTCGTGTACAAAGAATTATGCTGAGCAATAAAACAAAATCGTTTTCGGCACTATGGCAAAGCTGCAACAGCCGGAACCTGAGAAGCTCAATATGGAAGCGGAGTGTCGCTACAGGTTTGATAACCGGCTAGTAACAAGCGGTCAGTGTGATTATTAGAAGGTGGGAGATGTGTTTGGCTGCGTAGTATTTTTCTTCGAGACTCTTCTGTTAAGTATAGTAGGTTTCTTTTTATCAAGAGGCTTGACTATGGATATCGACTACAGCTGGCCAACAAAGGTTTGTGAAATTTGGGCCGACTGAAAAACAGACACCCATGTGGTCCTCTAGTGACAAAATTTCATTCTCCTAAATTGACAACAAAATACAACTAAGCTTCTGGATGGAATGAATGATTTTTTAACAAATTAAACTGTAGTTCCCCGGTCATCACAAACGCGTTCCAAAAGAACTTCTAATAGCGCCAGCTACGCCGACGCCAATGCCTCGGGTTTCAATTATTTTTCCTACTTCACGAAGGTTGTGGCTGTTGCTCACAAACTAGGGCAGGAATTTTCTTAATGGGGGAGAGAGGCCAACTTGAGGAAAATGAAAGACGCTATGTTCTTGCCCTTCTTAGCCTAAGCTGCAGTTCTAGGCAGCCTGATTGCTTTGCGACGACCCTCAATGCCGGCGGCAAGAGGCAACCCCCTTGGTTCCATGCGTATTAGATGCGCCGCTAATTTCGCTAATGCCCTTAAAGCACTGCCTCGCTTTGTAGTCCTGTTGGGGATGGGTGGAGCGGAACAGTAATCCTTTAATTAACAGCAGCTTTGGTTCCCGATGAGTTCTGCTAATGAGCTTCCCGGCTCTCGGCCGTTTTCCTTCAACACAGATGAAAAACCAAAATAGCGTTTGCCCAATCAACATCTGTCTCCTGGCGGCTCCTGCCAATATCGTGTACCTTTGCGTTGTTCGACGTAATCCGGGTGTTATTTAATCAATTGGAGGCACATCTGAATGCACACTTCGAGCTTGCTTGCAGACTTTAAAAGAACAAAAAAGAACGACTGGCGTTGAAACTCTATCCTGCTTTTATTTACTATTTACTTACTGAACTGCAGGCCCTTCTGGGCCCTAGTAGGAGCGAAATTACAGTGCAAGACGAATATATATATATATATATATATATATATATATATATATATATATATATATATATATATATATATATATATATATATATATATATATATATACAAACACACGCTGAAAAAAATTCGAAACACAAAGCCAAAGAAGTTTGATGGTGTCAATCTTCTATTTATTCAATGGAGTCTATGTCACATAGTGATGTTAAAGGTAAAGCATTCCATTCAGTTTCGGTGCGAGGGTTGAAGGGGTATACTGCGCGATACTGCGCCATTCCTCGAAAACTTGAAAGCGTAATGATACGATGGGTAAATAAAGTAAGGCTAATGAACACCCAGTGTCAACTTTCTCCACCGTTCCGATGGCACGCCGTGCAGCAAATTTAAAGCAGCGCTTGACGAGAACCTCTGGGTTAGAAAGAAGGAGCTCGTGCTTGGTTGACTTGACTTGACATGGTCCTCAATAACCGTCGGGAAGTGTCAAAAGAAAGAGATGAGGGCAAAAAGGTTCCACTAGACAAACGCACAGTTTCCTTTCAACAGTGAAAGTAATGTATCTATACTCACCCAAAAGTTCTGGAGAAAAGCATTTTTGAACGGGAAAGAGTTTACGAACACAGTCTGTTATGTAGTGTAAGATTTCGTTATATCAATTAATATATCCGCATTTCTACCGCCAACATGCTTGAATGTTTTTTGCTATTGACGTCAAAATCATTCCTTATTGGTTTTCTATGGCAGTGTTGACTGCTGGATGCGAACGAGGAACGAAGTTTAAAGCAAACATTTTGCTACAAGTCGGAAAAATGGCCGGTTATTTTCAATATTTTCATAACAGCAGGTTGCAATTTTTTAATATTCAAAATTTTTGTCCAAGAATGTTGGCATGAGGCGACGCACAAGAAAGGTCAATGTATATTAAAGCTTTACGGTTGAACTAATGCAGAACGCAGACTCGCATGCGCATCCAGAAGCGATGCACAGTTAGAAGTTTTGCAGATTACACAAGTGGAAGAGCGAAAAAATTAAAAACCACAAGTGGGGAGGGGGGCAGCAAGGTTTAAAACCGAAAAACTAAACAACAGTTAAAAAGGGCCAGGGGTTTCTATTTGAGCGAAGCAATTTAAAGCAAATATAGACTCTGTAAGGAGCCTCCTTGCTGCCTTCCGCAAAATTTTAAGAAGGGGCCATTTGTATCTAGAAGCCAGTGTTAGTTGCTTTTGCTTTTCGCTTCGGTTCTTCAAGGCACGCGTCCAGACATGCTTCAAGAACCCTGCCAGGATGTGCCTAACTTGTTCAGTGTTGTTCTCAGGTTCTGTCTTGCACCGCTTCTTTAAGAGCTTTTGCTTTCCTAGACTCTTTTCGCAGTTGTTTTCATCGCTTCAAGAACGACGTGGTCTGCGCAAGGTTAGGTTCACATTTACAACTTACGAAGCCCGTGTTCATTCCTGTGATAAGATCTAACCAAGGTCGTCTGTGCGCAGCACAAACGAAAGTGGAATGGAAGAATATGAGATGAAGAAGCTTGCGCAGGAAACTTTTGCACTTATTTTTGTTCTAAGCTGCTCCCTTTCCTGGCCTCTTTTTTCGCTTCTCTATATCTGCTGTTTTACGAGCTCGCTCCTCTGCTCACCCACAATGCGCCCCATCCGCTTCCTAAACTCTCCTTCAGAGGGCTCCGCGCTTTGACGGCAAGAACGGCACTATCATGACTACCAGACTCTATTTTTTCGCAGAGTAAAAGGCTCTTAATATTCTTATTTTTTTTTAGCCTTGCAAAGTTTCGCCGCGTTCAATCCGTCCTCGTAAAGAGCAAATAGGTACGCCTCAACTATAATTTAAGCTATTTGGCACTATTTTCTCACCAAAAAAACTAGAATGCTTTCATAAGAGATAATAAAAACGCAAGACGGCTTTCTCGGTTTCCCCCCTTGTGGGCACATTCGGAGGAGGGGAAAAAAGAGCGGGGGAAGAAAAAAACAGCCACCTTGCTCAGGAACATTTCGTAGTTTTTTTACCGCAATTCGTAGCGATGATCGCGAGGGTTCGAGACGAACTCTTCCTTGAACGTTTTAATTCTTGGGAGCAATTATTTTTAGGCGCGTGCCTGCGTTTTGTTGCGTTGTGTATTTCTCCTGTCCCACCCCCAAATGCATACAAACACCCACGTAACGGAATTGCTTTTTGTTTTTTTTCCTCTTGATTATTATTTTAATATCTCGCGGGCAAAAATACCAATGTTCTTGTAAACGTAAAGCGCACAATACAACGTAGCGGCACTGCTTCATATACAGACTCAAGCCTTTGGTCCCATGTTAACTCAATAAATCACCACTACTCCATAGAAGAACCAGATTCTTCGGGTTATGAAAAAGGGAGGCTGTTAGCCAGCCACTCATTTCTTCTCTTCTTTTCAGTTTTTCTAGAATCAAACGAAAGTTTTATCAAGTGTTTTTCTCGAGAATGTGAATTCAGAAGTGCAGATCTGGGCTTGCATTCAAATTGCCGCGCTTGTCTAATTTATACACTGTTCAGAGAAAATATACGCACTGGTTAGAAAGCTTCCTTGGACTGCATAAGTATAATAACTGGACTGTAATTAAATACAGGCTACATTCTTGGAAAACATAACGTATATAATATTGAAAACTCCAACAAATCAAACGCGGATATCGCCACTGCCAGCCGTTATCACAAGGAGAGTTTAGGTGATGCGAACACTTTTTGTCGCGGATTCCCGAGTCTAGGCAACACTCCCACTCACTTTTAACAGTAATAACAGGGTTTTAGTACCGACGTCACGAGGCAGATTTGGGTGGCAAAAGAATGAAGGCTCCATTTTTTGTCCAATTTTCTAAGCAATAAACCATTCTGTATCGGCCCGGTAAATAAATATTAACAAGACCAAAATATCCCGGCGAAACGGTTTCTGCTAAGCAGAAAAAATTGGCTGCACCTTCCTGAATGCCCTTCAGTGCAATGTCCCAATTTTCTTGGCGCTCTTTGGCCCCAGTTGCCCTTGCGCCTTTAAAAACCTAGCATCATCATCATCATCATCATCATCAACAATGTCCCAATTTCGATGCCCGCAGCTCCGTCGACGATTCGGGTGAGAAGAAATGACAAATGCTCGCGCACGCAATATCTGTGGGCGTTAATTAAATGAACTAGTCGAAAATAATCCGGAGGGCGCCATTACGGTCCTCGTAAACATGCATCATTAGGTTTAGGTTAAGTACTCTTGATTGCTCCAACACGGCGGATGCTCATTTTGATACGAAAAACGGTAAAAACGGAAATTTCGCAGGATTTCATAGCTTCATGGTTAAAAATTTAGTAGTATGATTCATAGCCTTCAGGCGTGTCCACAGCTTGAGCTAAAAAAATGTTCCGGCTACCGTAATTTACACTGAATAGCACGATAAAGCAAGAAAAATTGCGTTAACAGACCATCGTAGATTACCTACCATGCCAGTGTAGGTACAGGACAGCCAAAACAATTAAGAGATACAAGCGTGAAAAATTGCACGTAACCAATACTTATGTGCAAATGAAATACTTCTAGGCGCTTGGCCGCTGAGTTGGCAAGCTGCCTTGGCAACGGGAGCGTTTACACGGTTTTTGAGTGACATGGGCCTCGACTCGCAGGTGTGATGCCATCAAATGTGCGTGCGCAATCTAATCTCTCTTCTCAGCACATCGTCACCCATTAACGCCAGGCTTCCCCTCCTCCACTTCCCCAGTGTAGAGTGGCAGACCAGACAACAATCTTTGTGGCCAACTTCTTGCCTTCGTTTTATAAAATTGGTCTATTTACGTTTATATGAGAGAACACATATTTGTCGCTGAGTGCGTAGCTGAGTTGGTCGGTGACTTCTGGGGTGAACTTTGTTTTGTGTTGTGTTGTTTTGGGTTGTATGGCACAAACGTAACATAGGCCACCATGCGCCAATCACACGAACTTTGTTTCGCTGCAGCAGCTCGTACTGCCCGTTTAGCTATGTTAGCATGGTCTCGTACTTCGTCGGCAGTTAACTGCTGCCTCCGGCCACGCTTTGCTGTCTTCCGTGCTGTTGACGCGAGCGATTAAACTTAGGATGATGAACACCATAACGTTCGTTAACATGAATGCTACAGTGGGCATCGCTTTTGCTAGCGTAGCTCACGCAGCCGACTCGCCACTCGGTATATGTAACACATCGACTTTGTCTGGGCGGTGGCCCCTCGCTCCTACGCAAGTCAGCGACTGCCTCAAACGACTTAAGTTTATAAAGTGATTGATTTTACGTATAAACACTAAACACAAATCAACCCAGAAGGGAGTTTTTGACTTGTCCTCTAGCGGCCTCCCTAATCGAGGTTCGAAATACACCGTTAGATTTAGTGCAATTTACACCCCAAAAAATACAGAGCCCTTGTGGCTGGCGAAGGGAACAGATTTGGTGTAGATTTTTACACCGAAGAATGCGAAGTACTTGCGGTTGATAATAGCAGCAGATTTGGCGTAGATTTTTACACCTAAAAATAGGAAGCACTTCCGGTTAGCAATGGGAGTTAGCAACCGAGGCGATGCAGTGTGCGGTGGCTGGGGCGTCGCGTCTATGCAGGCGCCAAGATTTTGCAACACCGTCATCCAGGAGGAGGAGGTGATGACAGCGGTCCGTTTTTCTATATTGCATTTTTGCTCTTTCTTACAGCGCTACTAGAACTGCTAACGATATAGGTGTAACCGTGCTAGCTCGTTAATCGCACTAATCAGGCTCGAATGTGCTTTGTAATCAAGAACAGATCCGAATCGAACCTCAAGAGTGAAATATACCATCTAGGCACGTTCCGTCCATGCCGTTACGAAGTAGTACTGTAAGGAACTGGACAAAAACGCTGGATAGAAAGAACATCAGACCGCTGTCTTCACCTCCGTCTCCTGGACGCCTGCGTTGCACGATTGTGGCGCCATGGATACACACGACGTCGCAATCACGTCGCAGCGTATTGCCGTACATCACGGAAACAAAACGAGACCAGCGGCGTCGGCAAGGAGACGTCCTTAATCTGACTCCGCTGTAAGAAAATACAGAAACTTCTGTAAAAAATACACAAACCTTAGCTCCGGCGCTAGCCAAACATTCTTGACGAGTGGTCTGCAATGGGCAAGAAAAGCAGAGTTGGGGGACGGCAGGCAATGAAACTGAAAACAACACTGTCGTAACGGATTTACGTACCAAATTCCTGCAACACATTCTTTTTTCTCTTTCTCGTAAAAGTGTACCGTTTCCTAACTGTGGCCCAAAAACAGAATCCCTGAGGCTAATGATCCTGAACGGTTAACAAGAACCCAACTTGCAGGCAGCTCCAAATTAGACAAATAATTTACGCCATCTCTCTGCCCTTAGAAGTTTTTAAAAAGAATACTTTTGTATATTTTATGCTTAAAATCCGCTCATTACTGCCACTTACTTTTTCTGTCCGTAATGAACCTTTTTTAAAAAAAAACATTTGTATGCCGTGCTCCACTCATGCAATGAAAATATATTTTTCGATTAGTACTTTAATCCAGCCTAAGAGTCCTCAAAGTCTCAATATAAAAGCAGTATCTTTCGCAGTCAGGACCACACAAATACATGGCATATAGCTTGTGCTTCGTGGCTTTATTTTCGAACAAAAATAGAGTTCTCGAATTTTTCCTTCATAGTGCAAGGTAGCTGTGTAAGTTTGTTAGACATTTTTTCTCCGTGGCTGCTGTTTTAAGCACTTCAAAAAACATTGCTACTAGCACGTCCTCAAAACACTGTTCACAATTTCACTTGTGCATGCCACATACATTCATTCCAATGGATGTTCGAAAACACTGAATTACACAGACCACTGTTGCAAATAGCAATGGATTATGAGAAATCAAAGTTACTAACCTACACACATAGCTGAAATATTAATACCAGCAGCATTAAAAGGCTGCCTAACTATGGCATGTCAAGCTTATTTAATAGAAAAATTGAAGAGCCTGCCGAAAGTAAACAATAGGTCACGAAGACCTTTAGATTACAACTTCATTTTTTTTAAATGGAGGACAAGAAAAACATTTTCAACCACAATTCTTGGACAGATATTAGAGATAGAGACGAACTTCAAATCAGCACCTAAAATTATCAAAACGATTTAATAGCAAATCTGGCAAAATCATGCAGAGATGACTTTAGAACTTCTTCCCTACACTTCAGGCAAATTGGTGCACTCAGATAAGATCCGCTAAAAAAATCCGAAGATCTGAATCTTGAAGTCAGCCCAGAGGCTGACTTCAAGAGCTGACTTCAAGATTCAGATCTACAAACTACAGGAAAAGAAATACTAAACCGACATCCTAGAGCAGCCCACTAAATCTACAGTACATTATCACAGGTATCCAACCTCTAAAATTTGTGTTTGTTCTTGGGAAACACATAGGACGAGCATAACCTTAGCAAATATAAATAATTCATTCAATATAACACACAATCACAAAAAACATCATTAAACAAAACTTTCCACTCAATATATGGAGGTCTATGCTCACGAGAAAAATTATGAGCCCCGAGAAAAATGTTAGCCACCCATCTCAAGGAGCCTATTGGAAATAAAGTGCTGCACTCATGACTTATATGGAAAAAGTAGAATACAGAAACACAACCACACATGCGTTTCTAACAAATAATGACATGCTGAAACACAAGAAATTAGTCAACCTGCTATTACCTTGACTGCGGCCACTGCAAGCAAAAAAAAACACATGGCCAAAAGTCAGAGCGATAACGGCACAGGCATTCTGTTTGAACGGAAGAAAGGCATTCATCACCTTCTTTTTAGGACGAAGTGAAGTAAAATTCCAGAAAAGTTCCCATGGCAGCTGATCAGACTAAAGAACTAGTAAATTCGTGATTAAATAAGTAACTGAATTTCTGAAGACCGGTCTCGAAGCGCATTTTTGCTTGAAACAATTGTTCACCGAATCCATAATCACTATAATTTTTTTTCTAATTGCAGGATATGTATAAATGCTAGCAACTGCGTCATGAGGCAGAACGTGAATACTAATACAAAACGTAAAAAAATGACAAAATGCTGAAAGTGCTCTCTTAGGAAGCTGTCCGAGCTAGATGCAAAAAGATAAAAGCCATGATTAGCCCAGACAGAGACAAAAAACCAGTTGGGTGATGATTCTTAGGGTCAACGAATTATTGCGGTTCCTGTTTGTCATGTCTTTCCGCGCTGCCACATAACGCAAGTACAGCATTTGTAATGCTTAGAACTTAAGGAATTCGCTTCTGAGCCTTGTTTTGCATTGCTTGCATTCCAGGTCTCTTTAAGGTACAGAAAATCTTGCCCTCACCACCGTGAATGTTGGACGTCCATGGATGCTCAGAGGTTCTATTACATGGCTTAGAGGCCAAAGGCTTTGGCTCTTTACTTTTTGACAAAAACTATGCATTAGTTTTCTCACAGATCCATGCTGATACTGTTTTCCTTTTTCTTCACTCTGGCCGACTATATCATGTTAACATTAATAAGTTATAGCAGCACAGTTTGTGTTTCACTACCAGTGTTCCAAACAATACTAAAGAAACTAGACATATAAAACATATGCAGGCGGATAGAAGAGGCAGCTGTGAACGAGAGATGAAGTGGTTTTTAAAAATTGGTGAGCTGAAAACCATCGAAGCGTGGTTTATTTTAAGCCAAGCCTATAAAAGCACTCTCAATAAAGGTCAGCAGACAGAATGCCTTCTTTAGATTTTCCAAACGGAGCATCCAGAAGGCTGCAAACAGCATAAACCCCACAGAAGCGATGAGGTTTTCACTACAAGGTGCTGGCCAATGAACAGGAAAACTGCACCTTGATAGGTGAGAAGGCATTCTGTAAGTACTTGATCCCGCAAAATTAAAAACGAAATATCCCTGACATTACTAACTCTCGTAGAAGTGCAAAGAAATGCTGTCGCATTTCAGCATCATGCACATTATGACAACACTATCCTAGGGATGAATTCATGAGGGGGTGGTCTCCCCTCCCCAAAGTGAGAAATTTTACATAAAAACTATGCACAACACACTTTTTTCTTGAATAAGGTCAAATATGTGCAAGGTTCAAACATGGGAATGACCGATTTTTAAAGATAATGATAACCAGGCTAATGTACTTGGAGCTATCAACACTGTCTAGCTTCCACTTCATTGCCCACCACTATATGCAGGAGACCTTCGCGACAAGTTTTGTATCAAAATTGTTTCATTCACGATTCGTTATTATGGATGAATCAGTTTGCGACAATTTTGCTCGGTAACCAAAGTGTCCATATTACAAAGGCGCGACTGTACATATTTATTTATCAGAGCCATGATAACACTTAGTGGGTGACCACGACTATCCAAAAGGTAAACAAAATGCTGCAGTGGCTTGGCTACCAACGATTTGAAAACCATATTCTAGCTGTAAAAACGGGACATCTACCAAAAATGCATTACGCTCAAATGTCCATAAAAGTGATAAAGGTGCTCTTATTGTACCCAATAACTTGGGCTGAAAGTAACAAAAAACTGAGAAACACTTTCTCCAATTTGACAATATAGAGTGACAAGTATATCAGAGGCTCAAAAAGAGAAATTGTAAATATTGAACACAAAATTGAATTATAAAATTGAAATTGAACTGTAGTTCAGCGCTCATGTGTCTTTCTCTTCGCGTACTCTGTGCTGGTCTAGAATGCTCTGCTGAAATATCAAATGGCTGGCGGTAGTGGGTCTCTCACCGAGCAATACGGATTCATATATCGCTTGGGCGCAGGGTAATCGTTCACTCCGTGATTTTATTATATCAGCCAACCTTTTCTTTCATTTATTTAGGCATCCTCCTCATCCCTCATTTCATATCCTCTACGCATTGAGGCAATAAACATCGCTTAAAAATATATCAAATATCACCCTCCTAATGTATCCCTTGCTCCTTGCTCATTTGAAGGTTCACGGTAATATGTTTAGTCAAGCTGACAATTTTTATGCACTATTATTACTTAATTTAAACTTAAAACCGGCAGCTCAACTCTAGTGACCTGTCTAGCAATGATGTACACATCAGCTGCTATGCAACAAACTACAAACAGGCTAGAATCTCCATGAAGTATAAGGCTTCAAATGTAGTAATTAATTGCTCACAGAAACAAACAGGCACTCATGTGCGAATGTGTACGAAAATGATTAAACACTCAATAGGACTTTTCCCAAAATACAGTTACAACAACTTTTGAAGTATACAAATGTAACATTTGCTCACTGAACTCTCCTGTCTGATTTACTGAACTCATCGGTGTGGTTCCTCGCTGGAGACTACAGCCAGCCTTCTGTGCTCAGGCTAATGTTCAGGCACCTGATATTGAAATAATTATTCACCGAATCCTTATCACACAAACACATTTCTACTATCGACAAATAGAAATCCTGTAGACATTACAAACACACTTTCTCGGCCAATTATCAACCACAGCTAGCCTAAGCCGTGAATGCATTGCAAATCATAAAATGTGGAAGTATGGTTTGCCAGCAGGGATTAACCTTAGCAACAGCCTGTGCTATAGTTTTTTGAGATATGCTACACTTTTAAACAAGTAAATCTCCCCCACGCTGGTCGCAAGAGTCTTTAGTATATCAAAAGCTTCCATAAGTGAGTTCGAAGTAGTATCTCTGCTTCTTTTTTGGGGCCTATCAGAACCACAGTCTCCACAAGCAGACAGCAATCTGTACAGGAAAATGTATCCAATGCGTATGTACAGGTTCGTAGTCACAGGTATGCTAGCTTTATAGTAGATTTATATATATCTTCCAATACCATTCTGGGATTCAATTACCACTCCAGCAACGAATATCATGCATAGCCTTCAGAGTTTCTGCTGAGCTGCAGCTGTTGTCAAGAGAAAGATACTTTCGCCCACACTACCGAATATGTAAGCACTTCCAGGGGCACAGGAGAAAGCATGAGAATGCAGAGAGTTAGAATTAACACTGGGCTACATAATCATCACCATCGTGAATCCAGCTACCTCCAATATATGACAAATCTACTAGTACTCTCTATTAGCCCTTTCGTCTGCCAGCTGCACCCACCCTATCTCCAGAAATTACCCGATCTCAACCCTACTTGAAATGAAGCATCCCTTTCTCATACTCATGACAACAAATTTTCATTCTAGCAGATACAAAGCAACCGCTTTTTTAACTTCCACTTAAAGAAGGCACAATTCAAATGCTTTTAAAGAATAACACGAGCATAAGTGTTGGTGCCTAATTTCAGATAAATATATTCCATGTCGTGCCGAAACTTTCTGTCCATCACATTTGCTTGAGCAGTCCACTCAATGAAGGATGAATGCATACAGTGAGAGACCTTTATTTTCTTTTTCCCATCGCTACCATGAAATAACTGCACCTTTTGAGAAGAGCGGTGAAGTTCTAATAATACTCCTGTTACACGCTGCTTACGCCTTTAGAATTGATTGCACGCTACCCGCCGTGTGTTGTCTGGTCAGATTTTCCTTGGCCTGTTGGAGACGCTGTCAGCAGGCGTTGGGACTAGAAGAATGTTACAAGTAAAACAGCTGAGAGATTAGAAACACTAGAAAAAAATTCCTATATTGCGCTTTTCAGTACTGTAGCACAAAAATGGAGTTAAAAGTCTTCATTCTCTCAGACAACACTTCACACCTATGTCTTGCATATTACCTCGACAAAAAGAAAAAAATTGCTTTGATCCATACAATACTGCGACCCTTCAGTAGTAACATATTGCCAAATTCAAAAAGGCACTATGTAGTGCTTAGTGGCAAAAGTGGTGCATGGCACCACTTGCGAAGAAAACTGACCCCTCTAGCCTGAATTGCCTAAGACGCAAAAGATCCCTAAAGATGGGCATGCTGCTCCAAATATACATTCCTCTTACACCTGCTACATTGAAGTTTCATGCCACTGCATGTAGTCCCTATTAATAACTGCTATAAATACTTTGCTCTACCTTTAGGTGCCTCTCCTATCTATTTGTAAGAGCTGATTGCAGTACTGCATGAAGACAACTGATCTGCTCAATCTCATTTAATTGCAACCAGTGCAGCAATAGCCTAACTGTAATCGAACTAGAGGCCAATAACAATGGTGAGCCAGTGCCCATGAGTGAGCGTGATACGAAGTGCGTATTCGAAAGGTACAGCTGCACACGAAAACGTTACCACTCTTGCTTTTTCTGTGACATTTGTTACATATAGCAACTACAAGAATTTTTGCTGAGCATCAAAGAAGCAAACGTTCTCTAGCGAATCACATTTAGAGCACCTATAACATCTCGGGAAGCACCAATCAGTACTGTACATGAATCATATTTGCGTGTGTATAATGAAGACCAAAAAAAGAAAACTTTTATGGTGTTGTTCATTGTGTGCATCGCCATTATACACAGCTTGTGTTGTAGCACTCCACAAGGATTGCATGCCATCGAAGGCTACAACACAAAGCACTCTTTTACAACTTGAGATAAAAATATGTACACCATATCCAGACCTGATTATCATTTCGCATTAAAATCACAAAACCACCGTCGCAAAACCAAATCAAGGTGAGCGCCTCTCCATGGTTTCGTGCAAGTCTAATGAACTATCATACGTCTCAACATTGGGTTATTGGTTATTTGAAAAGAGCTGTAGTGAACACGTGTGAAAATGAGACAGTAGTAACGCAAATTCAAAAATGTCAGAGTGTCAATACGCTATATCTGGCGTAGTCATGAAAGTGCTCTATTATCATAACTGTGCAAAATAGAAGCAGTTACAATGGCTACTAGTTCGTACTATTGCCTTTTCAGTTGCACAAGTAACTACGCCTGAATTTTAAAGAAAATCTCTTGGGTGTCAGCAAATCCTGTCAAATGTTTGCACTCCGCCTCTTGGCAAGATAACGAAAAACCATGGCTCTGTGGCAGCACTGTTCTTAAATAAATAATTACAAAACCCAAACTTTGCTACATCATTGCCTACATTTGGGTATATTCTGCGCCTAAAAGGTAGTCATCAGATGCTCCGATAAATACTGAGCTTCTTTTTTCGTAAAAAATTTCAGTTCCTTCCTATGTCCACCAACCTTTTGCCCAAAAATACCTACAACTGTTGCAGGGGGCATCTTTCTTTGCGACATAACTCTGAACTGTTTGGTACTGCTAGTAGAATAAAATGATGCAACCTTCGGAGTTCTTCATAGATTAGAACTCAGATAGAACAATGTCCGGTCAGGTTTGATACCAAAGAAATCATTATGAATAAAATTTATGTTGTTCAAATTTCTGACTCCGATACTGATAGGTGAACAAGACATTCAAGTATGTGATGCTTTCAAATTAAAGCAGCAGGTACATTTTCACAAATAGTTACAGCACGTTTATACTGCACCCATAGAAGTTATGCCGCAACGAACTGGAGAACATAATGCAAGAACTGACCACCGTTTATTTCTCGCTTTCACTCGTGTTCCAGTGATAAGTCGATTGCACCATTGTGCTAAAAGCAACAAGAAATCAGACTGGAATTCTGAATGTTGCAGCCGAATCTATGACGGCAGAATACAATAACGCACTTCAGAAGCTTCGGGCGCATTCATTTTCTGCGACGCGCACGATAAGCAAAATTGTGTTTTTTTGTGGGGAACTGCGGCAGTTTACAAAAAGCAGCCCGATTTGTTTATGTTAATAGCGATGCCGCATACCTCATTCTGCGAACATGCATGAATATAACAGTGGCCTACAATGCTGCGCATATCCAAACTAAAATGAGACAAATGCTTCGCAGAGCACTGAAATAAAAATGCCGAAAAGCTACATACGCTTGCAAGGTGTATTTCACTGCAGGCGTAAGCAGACTTGTACAGAGCGCTCGTGCGGTGCTTTGCGGAATGAAGGCGGGCTTATAACGCAGGCAGTGGTACTGACTGACAATGCAGGCGCCCAAGCGCTGGCACATAGTCATAGAAAACAACCCAAACACTAGAAACGCGTCGTCAATAAAACTGCGCTAATATTTTGCTCCTATCCGCAGCACATTGCTCCAGCGCTCCACACAAGCCTGCTCACGTCTTTATCGTACAGCGATATTTAAGACCGAAAATCACTTACCATGACGGTGAGACGGATGTGAGACGGCAGGGATTCAAGAATATCGTTCCGGGCAGCAGTGTCGAGGTAGAAATTCTCTCCCGCTGGCCAAGGGCGCGGCAAAGCCAGCACTAGATCTCGATTCGCTCACAACGGCGCCATACGGCCGTTCGCAAACCAGAGCGATGGGCAAGCTACGCCGTCGTTTACGATATCCTCTTCAGTGAACTCGGTTAAGTATCCGTCTTTCCTTTCTCCTTCGTGCATCAAAAATCAGCAGAGGCAAACGCGAAGTCACCGCACAAGAAATCTGTTCCAAGAGAGGCTCCAGACAACCAGTCGTGCTCAGTTCTGTGATGCAATCTGAGACGGTCCCGCTGGCTCTGCTAGGCCTAGCGCCCACGCCGCTTCAGGCCGCTGTACGATCACTTTTTTTCCGCATGCGCACGCGTCGTCGCGACAGTGCGCAAGGGCTGCGCAAGGGCCGAACAATCAAGCGCATGAACGCATCCGCTGAGCGCACGAAGTTCGTCAACTTCAACTTTTTCCGCACGAGCGGATGGTCGCATCACGCTATTGGCTGCTGTCCCGTGACGTATCAGCGCAGCGGTGCCAGGCCGCGCCTCCTCAGCAAGATGGCCGCCCGCGAAGCGGAGTGAAAATTCAGGCCTAGTAGGTGGTAGCTGTGCCCAGAAACACATAATATTGGCCGCGTGTAACTATTACGAGTGTTGACAGCTACTTCGAGCTTCACTGTGTGCAACAGCGGCAAGCGGCAGGCTCCCCCTAGTTGTTTTTGTCGCCGTCTACACCGAGTTGACCGAGTGGCCTTCAAAACTACGGTGTATTCACCAAACGTAACAGTGCCGGTGTCGTGAAGTGTTTATTTGGAACCGTTTGTGATAGTTACTAGCGTTCTCTATCCGCGCGAGGATCTTCAAGAACAGCAGCGAGAAGCAGCTCCCCAGGGTGAATTTCCTGTGCGTACAGCAAGCTTCACAGCCCAGTGGCAAAGGTCAGTGAAGTGAAACTGATGGCAGTCGGAACGAGTGCTTTTGCGTCAGTCAATGATATCGCCTGCAAGCGTAATTACGTTTGAAAAGCTTACTACGCACGCCTCGTTTTCCGAATGCCGAAATGAAGTTAACGGCAGATCCTAGCTCGGGTACATGCGTGTGTACTGAGTTTGATTACTGCCGTGAGTGCGACGTGACTAAATCAACTACGAGCTCTGCAGCGAGTCGCATTCGTTGAAGCGGTTGCAGTGATCGCGAGCACCTGTCGTTGTGCGATGGTGTAGCCGTCACCGATATCAATCGCAGTTCGCGTGTACTGTGTTAGAATACCGCCATGAGTCCGACGAGACCATTCTGAAGGAAGGAAGGAAAACGTTTATTGAGCTCTAGAGAGTAGGTGAGCAATTTGGCGGAGTCAGGTGTGTCGTCCGTCTTCTTAGCCATGGTCGTCTGCCCCTAGTCCTGGGCTCCGCTGGATGCCGCTGCCAGCTGTGCTCGCCATGGGAAGGAATTAAGAATACAACAACTGTCCAGATACACAAAGTATTAAGGCAAGGTTGTCCTCTATCACCGCTGCTGTTCATGCTTTATATGATTAGTATGGAAAGAAGGCTACAAGGAAGCAATCTAGGTTATGATCTGTCATACACATTAGGTGGAAAGGTTGTTGAGCAACGACTAGTGGGTTTAATGTATGCGGACGGTATTGTACTGTTAGCAGACAGCCAGAAAGATTTGCGAACTTTGGTGAATTGCTGTGGAGACGAAGGAGACAGTCTAGGTTTCAGTTTTAGCGCAACTAAGTCAGGCGTAACGGTTTTCAACAGCACAACTGATCAGGAGCTTACAACACAAGGTTATGAAATACCCCGAGTGGCCGAATACAAATATCTCGGGGTATGGGTAAACAACGGGCATATGTACACGCAAAAGCACGAACAGTCTCTCATAGCAAAAGGGCGAAGAGATGCCGGGATAATGAAACATAGGGCATTGGGGGGGTACAACAGGTATGAAGTCCTCAGAGGTATTTGGAAAGGAATAAAGGTGCCGGGGCTTACTTTCGGGAATGCTGTTCTATGCTTATGGGCTGAAGATCAGTCACGATTAGAAGTAAATCAGAGAACTGTCGGAAGATTAGCACTAGGTGCCCACGGGAAAACCACAAACGAGGCAGTACAGGGGGATATGGGCTGGGCAACGTTCGAAGCACGAGAAGCTCAGAGTAAAGTACTATACGAAGAACGCCTGAGGAAATTGCATGATGACAGATGGGCAGCTAAAGTATTTAAATACCTGTACACAAAGAGCGTTGACACTCAGTGGCGGAAACGATCTAGAAAGCTGGCCAGTAAGTTTGCCAGAGACGAGGAAGGAGAAAGAAAGAGCATTAAACGACAGGTTAAAAACGTCGAAGGTAAAAATTGGAATAATTCAATGGAAAAAGAAGCACAGTGTAGAACTATATCGATGCTGGAAAAGGCAGATCAGGAAGGAAACGTTTTATGATAACTCAAGAGGTAGTGCCCTCCTCTTTGAAGCTAGGTCAGGGTGTCTTAGAACGCGCAGCTATAGAAAAAAATTAACGAAGATGATGACACATGTGCTTTGTGTGTAAATCTGTAGAAACAATAGAACACCTCATCCTAAAATGCGATGATATCCATCCCGATGTCGATGCAGGCACAGTCACTCTTCCTGAGGCCTTAGGGTTTAGAGATAACAATAGTCATGTAAATAAATCTGCGGTGGAAATTAGCAAAAAGCGTTTCGAGGACTGGTGGTACCAAAGCAGAGAGGTGACATAAGTTTTAAAGTGTAGGAAAACGTTTTTTTGAAGGAAATGTCGAATTGTATTAACAACTTACACCAGAGTAAACAATAATAAAGAAAAAAAACTGAGCATAGTGGGAACAACCACTGCCCCGTTTCAAAAGGGATGCTCCTACCTTCCATCCATCGATCCAGCCGGATTATCCAAGTTGGACGTCCTGACGGTCGCTGGAGAGCATTCCTTCTCTTTGCTCCGCACTCGGGTTTGGTATTTTTGGTGCCACCTCTATTTTCTGGTAGGACCACGTTATGTGATAGAGCGTGGGTGTTTCATGGCACCATGGGCATTTTTCTGTGTAATGTGTGGGTTGTATTTTGTTGAGTGTATTTAGATTCGGGTATGAGCCCGTCTGTAGCAGCCTCCAGGCGACGGCGTCTTCCCTGGAGAGAGATCTATGTGGTGGGGGTACCGTTTCCTGCAGGCCTTGTAGTGGTTTAAGATTGCACAGTAATCTCTAGGGAGAGGTTCGGCTTCCTCGAGGTCGCTTGTGGGGGGAGCTCGGTACAAAGTGTACCCTCGAGCTACCCTGTCGACCGCTTGGTTGCATTCTACTCCCGCGTGACACGGCGCCCATACTATCGTATGTTTTATTGGTTCTTCTTCTCTGCTTTGTTTGGGTCGGTCTTTAGAGCGGAGTATGCGGAGCGCTCTGTGACCTATTTTGCCTAACATGAAGTTTCGGCATTCCGTTTGAGAGTCGGTTAGTATTGTTAAGGAGCGCTTAATCCGGTAGCCCTCCACTGCCGCTAGAGCGACAGCCACTGCTTCAGCCTCGACTACAGTGCAGAAACTTCTGTTTTGCGTATGCGAAACGACCTCGGCTGCACGGCCGTTGGGCTGTTTTCTGCCGGAACTACTGAACCTTCGACGGAATTCTGCGGCATTGTGCTCCATAAAGTGCAATTTGCGTCTATGAGTGCCCGGATTACGATGGTACGCCGGCGGCACTGTGAAATCTGTGTGAAAACGACGGTGTGCATGGCAGCTCTCACATTTGGATCGTCTTTCTATTTCCTGCTGGGCTATGGGGACCTCTACCTGCAATAAAATTTGCACGACTAACTTAATGAATCCAATTTCCTCTGCATGTGACCATGGTCTGAGCCAAAGCAGTAGTGTCAAGTTTGGGTTGTAACACTTTATAACCAGATCACGAAGACTTATGTACGAACAAAAACCATTGTCGCAACTCCTTCATCGGTTTTTCACAATGCACAAGTCTGTAATATGTGCCGACTAGTGCAGCTCTTTTTTATGAGCGTTTCATTTTATTTGATGCAAAAAAAGAAAAATAAGACCATAGCAGGGGCTCACGCTTCTCATATCAATCAACCCCTATACAATTGTGCCGTTTTAATATGAACACTTTGGTTCCGGTTGAGAACTGTACTTACAGAGTTTTCCATAAAAGCAAATCGTTATTAAAAATGAAAACCCGTTTCAATAAACTGCTGTGATGCAATTTATTTTTTGCTTAGCAGCGTGGAGTGAAGTTGGATTTTAGACAAATGCTTGCATTGTTAAGTGCATTATCGTAATTGCCATGGCTATTGGTAAAATGCAGTGATTTCGAAGTGCTCCGTGAGCAATGACAATCTAGATAGAAAGTGTACTCTTTGAATCACCACCTGATCCAATATTTATTGTTGCTTTCACTGCACTGATGTCGCCGAGGTGCTCAACAACTTGGCTTTATTGGTGTCGAACAGTTTTTAACAAGCGCTTCCTAAGTGAGTTGTACCAGCTTGTGTAAGCTCAAAACATTTGGAAGCATATGCCATTAATGCACGCGTACACATGCATATGCTGCGTTCATTTACCTGTGACTGCCTGCACTGAACATTATTTGCCGGCAGGATGAAACCTGTAGTGAGCCTATGAGAATGTATTCTTCAGAATTGTAAAATTCTTCCCCGTTTTCCTTGAACTTCTTTGATTTGCTGCATTTATAAATTTCTTTGCTTGAATGTAGATGCTTGTTTACACCTTCCGCAATGTTCATCTATAGGTTTCTGCGAACACGCATCTGTTCACATTTGTCGTATGGTCGTGACAGGGCTATATCTGTGCATATTGCCGAAAATACGTTAACAAGGTTTATTTTGATTTCTCAAAATGTGCTATGCGCTATTGTACTGTGGTTGGCCCTGCAATGTTGACATTGTGCCGTTTCTGAAAGCCCTACAGTGCCGTTGCATCCATCAACCTGTCGAGGTTGAAACCACATTTAATTTCAGCCCACTTCCTTACTGCTTGCATTGTATTTGCAGATTCTCTGCTTTGCACCTGTGCTCAGTTCTGTGCCCAACATGCTTTAATTCGAGTAGTTTCTTTCTTCGTGCCATGTGCTTTGTTTAAAAAAAAACATTAAATTAGTGTTGCAAGTAAACATCTGCGAGATTATAACAAAAATGTTATATAGTTAGCGAGTGGCGTAATTAATTAATTTGTGCCGCGAACAAAGTGCGCCAAGAAACGAGTCGCCAAGCCTTTCAAGGCTAATGGTTTTGACACCAGAAAGAGAACTGCTTTGTCAGTCAGAAAGCGCAAGCGGAGAGAGTTGGCGTGCCTGGCAGTTCAAGGTTTAACAAAAACTGCACGCTATGCTGCAAGTGGTATTAGGGCAAACCCAGGGTGCAACCGCCATATGATTCAGCCTGTATTTGTCGCCAAACACTTCTAACAGTCCTTGCGCTATGTTATAGTATCTGGTTACCACAGTACAGACGTTCACATTGCAGTCCATATTACACGGCAAAAATATGCGGGTACAAATGGGCTTTGTGCATTTAAGCCCTGTCAGTTGTGCAAACAGGAAGTTTCCATGTTAAGGCATGCATGCTTTTATAAAGTTTCATCCCTCAAAAAATTGTCCATAATTCAAGCCAACATATTACAGGGTGGATATTAACAAGGCATGGCTGCATACAAGAGAATGTGGTAAATGTTTTAGTTCTGATAATGTCACAAGCACCAAACCATTGCACCATTTTTATAACTAGCATTGATTGCTAATCGTGAAAAAACATTACGTACTGTCACAGTGCTAAATTGTTGCGGCCCATTAAATTGTTCCTTCAAGATCGGTATGCTTTTTGAAAAGCATTCCTGTGATAGCCAACTTTTCGTTGTTCGTGACATACACTTGCCTCTTTGAGAAAGCATGCGATAAAATCCTTAATTCAAGAATGCCTTGCATTGTACTGTTCTGAGCGGGATTTAAGTGATCCTAGTCAGCTAGCAGTAGTCGGCCCATACTAACTCTTGCTTATCCTGCCTTTCCTTTTTTGAAACTCAGGTATCGTACTTGGCCCTCCCCTTTTTCTCACACTCATGATTGACCTTTCTTTGACTGTTTAATTTAACTAGTCTTCATTCATTGCTAAATGGTCTGCATCCCACTATCAATGTCAACATTCCTACCCTCCAGAACAACCGCCTGCGAGCTTGAGAATGGCTTGTTTGCCAATTTTAATAGGACTGCATTATTAATTTTTACTGTCAGCCATACCCGTCTCTCTCTATTACGAGCTGATATGTGTCAGTGTTTTCTTTGTGCTTGTATCCTACCCTGCTTCGAGCAAAGCAACACAGAATTCCATTATGTGATGTAGTTAAAAGCTGGTTCCGTATGTTTACGCATGTAATTGTTATGTGCGTGCGTCATTCGATCCTTATCCTCATCTGAAATGGTCAGCCAGATATGTTATCGAGCCAGCATTTGCAGTATATTTAAAAGGTTGCCTCCTTCTCATCTATAATAAAGCTAAATGTACCATGTAGTTCTGTCGTCATCAATGGAGTCAGACTGCAGCTGCTGTGAATTTTGTGTATGAATGTGATTTTCTTACATTGATATCAATGAATCACATGGAAAGGCATAAGTTTTTACTCAATAATAAATTTTTCATAGAGTTGCTGCTTTCATTACATTAGTAACAGGAGTTTTTATATAAGGCCCTGAGGAGGATTATCATCATGGTGCATTAAAAAGGAGGCCACAGAACAAGACATTTGTTTGCCTAATGCTTGCAGCCCTTCTAGGACTGTTTAAATTCACATACACTTCCTATATAAAACCAAAAAGTAGGCATAACCTAGGCAAACAACTTCAAGCAGTTAAGTTCACAATTAAAGCCATTTTAACATAAGCTATGACTGAAGGGCACTTTGGCAGTTTGAAAATCAACTGGCAATGATATAAGCTTTACTTTGCAGAAGATGTTGCTAATAACAACAGCTAGCACGTTCGAAAATTTTATACGTGACAAGTGGTGCAGGCAATGCTCACATTATCTGCTGTTTTGGGAACCAGAATCACTGCTATGATCCTTCAATTTTTTTCTGGCCAGAAAAAATTCCTAAATATTACTGCAAAGCTTTATGACAGGATATATGCATGTATACTCCACACACACATGGTCATTTTTTCTTTCATTGAACTTTGTAACAACGCAACTTTCACCTTGTAAATATATTTCTACAAATTATCCTTGAGATAACCACTATGCATGGTCAGTTCCTACTTTTTCCCTAAATATATGAAGCATTCTTTCCCAACCTCAACCAGGAGCCATCCAGATGTAAGCCAGTTTATCAACTCCCTCATTATGTTATGTTTACAGTGAAGGTAAAAGGCATGTATGACCTTTTACTAAGTACAAAGCAACCACTTTGTACTTGTTCACATGGGCACTTTCAGAATTTTTTATAGTTGTACAGACAACATGCGAGCTTGTTTCTGCATGTCACTATTGAGTGGCTCTGAGCAATCCTCCAGGCTTGTTTGCACTGCTGCATTCCAGCTTGTGCAATTCTAATGCAATATGAACTAAAGAATGACTGCTAAATTAAAACTGGTGGCCAGCTCTCACTGTGCAAAAAACAAAGCCATGCATTTCAGCGCAGTGATAGATGGCTTGTCCCTTTTAATTGTCACCACTCTGTGCTATTTCTATTTTGGCTGTTCTAACGGTCCGAATAACAATGCAGAGAGAAATTAGTACTGTTGGTCGGTCACTCTTCTGTGAAATTCCCAACTTCTGCAGTTACAACTGATTTTGCATAATCCAAATTACTGGGAATGTCATAATTTTGTCGTGCATTTGGTTTCGTATTCGACAGCAGCGTGCTAAAATGTGGAACTTTAAATACATGCAAAATTTAGCACAGACTTTCTATATCGATGATTAGGTGACTTTTGCTATAACAGTTAAGTGGGCAGACAGCAAGGAGGCTTGTTTACTTGAGAATTACAACCAACGTTTATAGATGACAACTTAAGTGTGCATGGAGGGTAAAAAATCTGCAAAATGAAGGCAAATATAATGAATGTAATAATACTCCAGTGTGCTAGATTGAATAACTGATGATTTAACCTGTGCTTGATCTTGACTATGTGAATTTACCAGTTATAATTACATACGATCGAATATTTACTGCTAACATATAGCTTGTTCTAGCCTTGTATCCTTGGCTCCTAGAATTCGTAATACGAATCGCACCGTCGTCCTGAAATCATTATTGCATGTTAGGGAACTTTCAATGGGGGCACTCTTTAAATATTATAACTCGAAAATTTGAGACCGTAGTTAGAAAGGTTGCATATATGGGTGGTCTTCAGTGGAGTCTAGCCGACTAGCGGTCGAACGAGTTGTGTCATGATCGTGGTGTGATGCCTTTTCTCACTTTCTGAAGCAGAAATAACGTGAACGTTAATCTTTTCCCGTGACGCTGCTTCAGACCCTCGCCTGCGGTGTTGCAAAGTTTGTTGCGACTTCATTAGCGGACATCATAATCGGCCGCACCGAGATCCATTAGGCTATCACAGCGATCACGGTTTTACCTGCTACGAAAAATCTCGCAGCTAAACATGTCTCCGGTGAGCCACACTATCAGTGTGTGTATTCGTACGTCAAGATATATTCGTGTTTTGCTACCGCACATGCCTGCGCTGCCGCACTGGCCGCACTACACGAGCACGCCAATCAGAACGCCTGAGTCGTCCGCTCGGTCGTATGCAGCAAACGTCATCATACAGCACCTCATCCGCAACGCGCCGTCACGCGCCCTTGCGCATGGTCGTAAGGACGCGTGGGCATGCGAAAAAAAAAAACGATCGTAGAGCGGCTTTACGGTCGCAGCGTCCGCACTCACGATTCTCTCGCCGTCTTCTGATCCTTTGCGCCGCCTGCTGTCGATTGCATCTCAACCGAAACCAAAACTTGCTGCTTCGTTCCGCAACTAAGCGAAACACTTAAGAGTACACAGTTCCACTGGCGCGTTCTTTGGAACAGCAGCAGCAATTCGACCTCGCTCCGCCTCAGTTGCCGTGCCGTTTTTTTTTCTACACCATGCGGAAGGTTCAGAATGCCCGATAACCACTCCGTTAGAGACGGTTGATGAACGATTGCGGCCCTCGAAAGCACGCCGTCAGTTCTAGCTCGTGTTACTTTGGTGTTTATTGTAGCATGCGCTCCATTTTACCGTGTTCGCGTCTGGCGATCCATAGTTCTAAAGCGGACGAACACCGGTAAACCTCCCATCTCGTGTCATTCGTGTTTAGGGTGTAGTTAGTCAAGTGAACTCGAGGCATGCTAGTAATAGTTCAAAAACAAGAATGTGGGAACGATGTTGTAATAATTGTCACAACTGTGCGAACACGACCAAAGAAAAATGAATCTGTGTAAAGAAAAACATGGACTAACCATGCCGTGTCATACACTTAAAAGAGTGTCCCCCTATTTTTTGTTATCTAGGCGAGCTTTGCAGTAGGGGATCAAGCTCGTGCTTCAAGCTCTACAATACATTTCTGCTGTGAACGTTAAAACGTGCTGTAGATGGGAATGCATCGGGCAATGTGTGATTATACGAGAATAAAGACCACAGGTATACTGTTGGTCTGCCAATGACAACCCAGTCTTCTACAGTTGTTCTCCTCAAGCGGTCCTCAGGCCGTCCATGAAGATGAAAGTGTGAACAGCAAACAAGAGAGAGAGAGTAATTTTAAATAATTGAGGCGAGGTATGCCTGGTAGTTAAACTTACATGCTAGTTCAGATGAGGGTGAAAGGAGAAGGGGAAAAGAGTGAAAAGAAAAAAAAAGCAAAGGTAAACGGTCAAATCAAGCATAGGCAACACACGCGCACCCACAAATACCAAGAACCATCAAAAATTATCTATAAAACCCGTGTCCCTAAAACAGCTAGCAAAGATTAGTGTCACGCGCAGCCGAAACCGCATCAATTCAGGGCCCAGGGACACGTTGCAGACATAAGGCGCCGTCCTGCAGCAGTCCTCCGGTGCTTATTAACGCCATGAATTGTTTATCGATAATCTCGCAGCATAAGGCCAAGAGTTCGAGAACTTCCCGAACAGAACATGTCTGGCACAGAGAGGTTGTTTAATGTACCAATTTTATGAAGAAAGTATTTTGTGTAACGAGCGTTTAAGCGAATTCGGTGCAGGAAATTACGGTAACACGTCACCTATAGATACCACCAGTTGTCTGGTTTTACCTCTGTTTCGCACATGACACATTCTTTTATTGCTTATGATCCTATTATTTGTCTTTTCGTCGCTTTGACGGATCCGGTTCAGGGGAGGGGACGGTTACTGCTAATCAAGTCTCAGGTTAGATGTCATAATGAAGCGGCTTTGTTTTTGCTGCGTTCATTGGAGACGATCATTAGCCAGGGATGAAGACCCCGATATACTTGTAGTCCTGAACTGTGAAGTGGTTGTGTGAGGCCAAATCGATGCATGTGTTTCTAACCTTACAGATGGAGCCGGATGCAATCACCAGTTGCATGTAGGGGAATCGTTCCTCGATCCCAGTTACGAATGCCATTTTCTTCACTTTGTCTTTTTTGAAGTCTCCAGACAGGTCTTCTGAGCAAAGGATGAATTCTTATTGGATTTCTCGAGGAGAGAATTTCCAACCCTCGCATTGTCACCCTCTTGGAGATATACGGATGGCAGCGATTATCACTACGAAAGACAGGTGGAATGCGTACAACTCGTCGAGATCGAATTGTGTTGGAGAAGGTATATAGCCGCTATCTTAACAACAGTCCAGATCTAGACGGTAATCCGGCTTTAGGATTGTCGTCCTGCTGGGCTACCCACAGATATTCAAAGGCCTTAGTTTCGACTGGCGCGTTTGGATCGATACGCGTCTAGGTAAGGACGTGGAGCTGCGTGTCTCTGAGGCATGCGTCATTCGCGATGTCTTTGCCTTCCACGATTAGTGAGGTACCTCAATTTGAAGGCCACGACACAAGCTCGGACGTCGTTATCAATGTTCGGCAGTGCATTGTGATTATATGACATGGTGATTTTGCGCGCCTCTGGCTTTGTCGGCTAGAGCTATATACGGGTGGTTTTTGCAGCGTAACGACATGAAGGCTCCATCCTGGTAGGTTAATTACTACCCGTTCAAAATACTCTTTTCGGGAGCAGGCTTTGCTGCGCGGCTGCATGGTTCGAACAACAGAAGTCCCATGATTTTCACAAATAATCCTTCTAAGGCACTCAAAATATACTCCTTATGAGAAAGGAGACTTGTGAAGGATATTTCGTACTATTCTTAAAGGTTGATCGCAAAGATAGTGCCCGAGATATGGGATAGTTTGCCTTTGGCCAGGCTGTTTAGAGTTTCTTTTTCAGAAGCAGGGTCGATACGGTAGCATTGCGGAATTTTTTCATAAGTTGCTAAATATTTCTTTTTGTGAAATAATTGGCAGATTTGAGAGGTGCAGTGAAATGATCAGGTAAGCAGCAACACTGTCGCAGTGACAATGACCGACTTATACACTCGGAATGTGAAAAAGAGCTCGGAATCAAAAAGGATGTCTCTGTGCCAACATTTCAATAGCATCCTACGCAGGCTCTCTCCTTTCAGTATTCCACTAATTTATTTTCTTGCTGAAAAAATAAATACAAATAGCTCGAAAATGGAAAGAGGAGAAAACGTTGTGGCTACGCCAGAGGGACTCGGAAAGCGCTTTGTCGTTTGTGCGTCTGTGGAACTACACAGTCAAAAATATCACGATGTCTCTTAAACAAGAAAGTGTAGTGGGGTCTCGACAGATGGCATCGTCGGCTTACTGCATCCGCACAGGTTGCTGGCGAGGCCGGTGTCTCTCTTGTTATTGGCCTTTGCTCGAGTTGCACATACCCACTGTGCGTGATTGGCCAGGGTGTGTGGTGAACTCAAACAAGGAAAGCCCGTTTACTCAGATAGATAGGCAATCATTGGCTAACTTTTCAATTCCAAAGATTGTAATCTGAGAAAAATTGCAACAACCAGAAAAAACTCCCTCAAAGAAACGTAACCATGGAAAGCATCGCACACTGGTTTCCAGACCTATGCCAAGGCGCTTGCATCAAAGAACTGTCTGTCCTCACCGGCGCTGGTTCACCGACACCGACTTTCATTGATCTGTACAAGCCGAGGACATCTGGCGCATAGAGGTTTTAGAAAAAAACGTGAACAGAGTGAACTGAAAACAAGGGAGTGCAAAAACAATGGAGCTGGCGCCATTTTTTTTCGACAGCAGATTTTTTCCGGATTCCTGACGGCAGGTCCCGGCATATTGTTCACCAAGGAACTTGGAACTGAAAGCAGAAAATGAAATCTAACCAGTCTTTCTGTCGTATCAGCTGGTGCTTTGTGGCATATTTTTGGCTCTTCAGAGCCAACCTTATACTAGAAGTAGGTGGCGACACCTACGGTCTAAGCTGAGAAATGAAGAACCCTGAAATAAAGAGTACAACTTATTCCTCTTTCAAGGCAAAAGCCTTTCATGGCTCATAAGTGGCGTGGACGGAAGTTGTAGAAGGAAGTTGTCCGCAAAAGTGTCAGCACGAACTGTCAATCCTAAGTTGTATGGTAATTAAAATGAAAAGCTAAAGTTCAATAAGCAACAGTTGATAAGGAACATATATGTTATGATAGTAGTTACAATTATAGGTACATAGTAAAAATAGTAATATATAGTTATAATATATCTACTGCTAGTGACACTTACCGCTAGATAGTGTTAGCGATGATGATAGTGATGGTGATAGCGATAGTGATAAATCGTGATACCGATGATGATAATAGTAATGGTGATGATGATGATAGTGATAGTCGGAGATAGCAATGATGATGATAGTGGTGATGATAGTAAACATGGTAGTGATCGCGAAAAGGTTCGAGTCCTGCAAAGGTCATAGGTTCAATTCTTGCGGTTTCTCAATGTGCCTGCTATGATACGCAGAAATATTATTGTGAATTTGAGAATGAAGGAACCCAGGAAGACAGTCACCATCGCTGTCTCAAGGTGTTTTATGTTCACGACAAGTGCTTCCACACTTTTCACCAAAGAGGTGCGCTAGCTGTATTATTTTGATGAAAGAGCTCTGCTCGCCTTATTACTCTGACAAGGTGCAACGTTGCAATGTGCAAGGTGTAATTAGTTTCACACTTTGTGCTCTTAGATGACAGAAGTTTTGTAGAGGGCTCTGGTTTTCTATGAGGCTTTGTATATATGAAATTTATTCAGATTAAGTCCAATGCAACCATAATTTATCGTTATGGCATCAACCTTGATTTTATTGCGATATATTTGGGGGAAACCTGACCATCCGGCACTCAACAAAATCATTCCTCCAATTGTCGCTGCATTGTTTTATGAGTTCAATGCCGAGAAAAGGGGATATAATGCGCTACAAAGCGAGGAAAGTCATGAACCTAGGAGAATGATATCTTATTTCAGGCATTTTATTTGTTTAGGAGTGTGCTTTCAAAGCAAAAGCTTATGCGCCTGTGTAGTTACTGAGCATATTATTAGGCATTAGGTAAAATATCTTGAAGCCATGGCGCCTAATAGCCCGTACCAGCTTCGACGAGAAGAATATTTGATACAGTTTATTTCTGAAAGGTAACCAAATGTTTATGACGTTGCCGGTTAGATCAGTTGCCCGTAAATTGTTTTTGGCGCTGCATTCTTTTGCTACAGCACAACACTCTATGCATTGTTTCGTCGTTATTCTTGCCTTTCCATGGTTTCTTTGACTTGAATCTGATTTTGTTATTGAGTAACAACTGGCGAGTCGAATTGTATTTCTAGCTTTCTTTCGCCTTTGGTTGTTTCTTTATCTTGTCAGAATATTTTACCTGCTCGCGTAAGGGCCGATTATTATAAGTCATAATAAATTATAAAGAATTTTATTAAAATGGTAATGCAATAAATATTGAATTTATAATAAATTCATACAAACAAAATAATGTGCGCAATGCTGCTTATGTTCCAAAGCCAGAGGTGCCTTCCAAATGGTAGTCGGTGATGGGAGGAATCAACCATGGGAGGAAGGTTGGGAAATTTCATCCCAAAAATTTCTGAGAGGACTCGAATAATTGTCGGTTGTTTGGGTAACAGTGCCTCGTTTGTCGATCGAACGATGATCAACGAAGCAAACCGTATATATCATTTTTTCCTGTGCATCAATACTGAAGCTTTTAGAATGTAACTGACTCAGAGTTCTGTGACAGCAGCAAAGGCCCTGCACCATTAGCGCTGCGCATGCGTACGCCATGTTAGCAATCGACACGACGGTCCGGTCGGTGTTTCCTGAAAGAAAACTTCCTTGGCCTCGTCTTACCCTGTTTTCTGATCGGTGTTTTCATGGGAGCCTTGTTCATTCCTGCTAATCGGTCAAGCATAATTAATCAATATATCCTGCTTGGGTAAATGGAAAATTTTTGTGTTGCTAATGCAGCTGATTGACGCTAAACTCTGCCTTTTCTTGACTGGCTGGTCGATATGCTCGCGACAAAATAGTCACATGCGAGGTATCGATCACATATCAGAATCGTTATTGTCGGGATCAACCTTTTCTAGAAGCCAAAAGGCACGTTCTGAAATAGATATAAAGTAAAACACCATACGTTGTGCACTAAACAGCATCCGGAAAGTACGAATAAACCAAAATTCCAAGTTAGCAAAGCTGCAGGAAGTTGAAAGATTATGAAGAAAATTACAAAAGCTTTCTGATTCCTTAATATAAATGAAGTATAAAACATGCACCCTGTGTCACTGAGACCCAAAATGGTATAGTGTCGCCTGTGTCGTGTACAAGTATCGCGAGGAAGAGAATTTGTGGACTGTTGCTCTGAGGTATTTCGTTAAACCACTTCAGCATTCATAATAGCAAAAAAAAAAGAAAATGCATTGGATATAATTTTGTGTCGCGTGTACGGTGCACTCAGTTTTGAATATTTCATTGCGTGATTCCAATCTTCCCAGTTCCTCCTAACCAAATACAAAGCTCCTCGAGAAAGCTTTGAATAGGGCATCTAAAAAACTGAAAATCCCTCTTATGTAAGCCTTTAATTCTCGTTTACATTTCTGCGATATATGCTGAGCGAGTGGCGTCGAGGAGTGAGCCTGGTGAAAGTCCGAACATGGGGTGGGCTCAGTCCGAAAGGCCGATGCTATGAGAAACACGGTATCGATGGTTCTAAGCATTTCATTAATGCGAAAACATTATGTGTTTCATCGGCAACTAAACCCGATGTCCAGAAAAAGTGGCGCCCCAAAATCCACTGACATACCCAACAATCCTAGAGAAAGCATTTTTTAAAGGGAAAGAGGTTATGCGAGCACTTTTTCATACATTTTAAGGTTTCACTGTAACCATAACACGACTAATCTTGTCTCTTTTTGCCTATCTGTACTTTTGGATCAAATGTGCTGCCTCTTGAACAAGATTATATGTATTTCTTAATTCTCTGTTTGCAATGTACTAGTTGCCGCTGCTATAGTCTTGGGAACTTTTGAAAAGCCCGGTGTTATAGTATATATATATATATATATATATATATATATATATATATATATATATATATATATATATATATATATATATATATATATATATATATATATATATATATATATGTATATATATATATATATATATATATATATATATATATATATACACACATATATATATGTGTGTGTATGTATGTGTGTGTGTGTGTGTGTGTGTGTGTGTGTGTGTGTGTGTGTGTGTGTGTGTGTGTGTGTGTGTGTGTGTGTGTGTGTGTGTGTGTGTGTGTGTGTGTGTGTGTGTGTGTGTGTGTGTGTGTGTGTGTGTGTGTGTGTGTGTGTGTGTGTGTGTGTGTGTGTGTGTGTGTACATATATATATGTATAGCAAACAAGTTAAAAAAATTGAGGGGCCAGTTTGACAAATTTATGAAGAGAGCGAACAGTCACCGAAACAAAGGTGCATAGGAGAACGTTCATTTTTTTAAATGTGTCATGCTTATCAGTGGAATAATAACGCTTAGATTAATAAATCGCTTAAAGAAAATTACTTACAAAGCAGCTGAAAAACAACCATCCCGCCGGTGGGATGCGAACCCACGACCTCCGAATATCGAGTCCGGTGCTCTTACCAACGGAGCTACGGCGACGGCCGTCCAATCTGCTGCTCTCGTGGGAATATATGTTTACGGGGTGTAAGCGAGCCTTGAGAGGGTTTCACCAGCGCCAACCTCGACCATAGCGACGGACGTAGCACGTCCTGTAATACCGCGAGCGTGACGTCGAACGTTTTCTAACGGCGAGGGCGGAAACTGTGCGAGAGGTTTCTTATGCTAGCTATGGCATCAAGACAGCCAGAACAGAGACCCTCTTTAAGCCATCAGCAGACAAGATAAAGGAAATGAGGGGCCCGTTTGACAAATTTATGAAGGGAGCCAACAGTCACCGATACCAAGGTGCATAGGGGAACGTTCATTTTTTTAAATGTGTTATGCTTATCAGTGGAATAATAACGCTTAGATTAATAAATCGCTTAAAGAAAATTACTTACAAAGCAGCTGAAAAAAACAACCATCCCGCCGGTGGGATGCGAACCCACGACCTCCGAATATCGCGTCCGGTGCTCTTACCAACGGAGCTACGGCGACGGCCGTCCAATCTGCTGCTCTCGTGGGAATATATGTTTACGGGGTGTAAGCGAGCCTTGAGAGTGTTCACCAGCGCCAACCTCGACCATAGCGGCGGACGTAGCACGTCCTGTAATACCGCGAACATGACGTGGAACGTTTTCTAACGGCGAGGGCGGAAACTGTGCGAGAGCTTTCTTATGCTAGCTATGGCATCAAGACTGCCAGAACCGAGACCCTCTTTAAGCCATCAGCAGACAAGATAAAGGAAATGAGGGGCCCGTTTGACAAATTTATGAAGGGAGCCAACAGTCACCGATACCAAGGTGCATAGGGGAACGTTAATTTTTTTTATTGTGTTATGCTTATCAGTGGGATAATAATACTTAGATTATTAAATCGCTTAAAGAAAATTAGTCATAAAGCAGCAGAAAAAAACAACCATCCCGCCGGTGGGATCCGAACCCACGACCTCCGAATATCGCGTCCGGTGCTCTTACCAACTGAGCTACGGCGATGGCCGTCCAATGTTCCCCTCTCGTGGACATTTATGTTTACTGGGTGTAAGCGAGCCTTGAGAGTGTTCACCAGCGCCTCGCTCTAGCTTAGCGGCGGACGTAGCACGTCCTCTAATACCGCGAGCGTGACGTGGAACGTCTTCTAACGGCGAGGGCGGAAACTGTGCGAGAGCCCTCTTATGCTACCTATGGCATCAAGACTGCCAGAACCGAGACCCTCGTTAAGCTATTAGCAGACAAGTTAAAGGAAATGAGGGGCCCGCTTGACAAATTTATGAAGGAAGCCAACAGTCACCGAAACCAAGGTGCATAGGCGAACGTTAATTTTTTTTTAATGTGTTATGCCTATCAGTGGGATAATATTACTTAGATTGATAAATCGCTTAAAGAAAATTACTTATAAAGCAGCAGAAAAAAAACAAACATCCCGCCGGTGGGATCCGAACCACGACCTCCGAATATCGCGTTCGGTGCTCTCACCAACTGGGCTACGGCGACGGCCGTCCAATCTGCTGCTCTCGTGGGTATTCATGTTTACTGGGTGTAAGCGAGACTTGAGAGTGTTCACCAGCGCCACCCTCGAACATAGCGGCAGACGTAGCACGTCCTGTAATACCGCGAGTGCGACGTCGAACGTCTTATAAGGCGACGGCGGACACTGTGCGAGAGCCCTCTTATACTACCTATGGCATCAAGACTGAGTGACGTCGAACGTCTTATAACGGCAAGGACGGACACTGTGCGAGAGCCCTCTTATGCTACCCATGGCATCAAGACTGCCAGAACCTCGCCGTCACGCTCGCGGTATTACAGGACGTGCTACATCCGCCGCTATGGTCGAGGGTGGCGCTGGTGAACACTCTCAAGGCTCGCTTACAGCCAGTAAACATAAATGCCCACGAGAGCAGCAGATTGGACGGCCGTCGCCGTAGCTCAGTTGGCAAGAGCACCGACGCGATTTTCGAACGTTGTGGTTTCGGATCCCACCGGCGGGATGGTTGTTTTTTCTGCTGCTTTGTAAGTTATTTTCTTTAAGCGATTTATTAATCTAAGTATTATTATCCCACTGATAAGCATAACACATTAAAAAAAATTCACGTTCCCCTATGCACCTTGTTTTCAGTGACTGTTGGCTTCCTTCACAAATTTGTCGAACGGGCCCCTCATTTCCTTTAACTTTTCTACTAATATCGTAACGAGGGTCTCGGTTCTGGCAGTCTTGATGCCGTAGGTAGCATAAGAGCTCTCTCGCACAGTTTCCGCCCACGCTGTTAGAAGACATTCCACGTCACGCGCACGGTATTACAGGACGTGCTACGTCCGCCGCTATGTTAGAGCGTGGCGCTGGTGAACACTCTCAATGTTCGCTTACACCCAGTAAACATAAATACCCACGAGAGCAGCAGATTGGACGGCCATCGCCGTAGCTCAGTTCGTAAGAGCCCCGGACGCGTTATTCGGAGGTCTTGGGTTCGGATCCCACCGGCGCGATGGTTGTTTTTTCTGGTGCTTTATATGTATTTTTCTTTAAGCGATTTATTAATCTTATTATTATTATCTCACTGGTAAGCATAACACATTAAAAGACATTAACGTTCGCCTATGCACCTTGGTTTCTGTGACTGTTGGCTCCCTTCGCATATATATATATATATATATATATATATATATATATATATATATATATATATATATGCAGATCTCTCGTTGGCATGCTCGAATTTTTTTTTGCTCTTAACGTTTCTGCTATCGTCAAAAGCGTCCGCAGTGGATTTCTATGGCAGTCTTAATCTGCTCGATGCGCGCGATGGGAACTGTGAAAGAAATATTTTGCTACGTATCACAAGAATGAACCATTACCTTCAACATTTCTACACCAGTACCTTACACTTTTTAGTACTAAACATATTTCTTCAAGAAGGTTAAACATAGTCCTGCGAAGAAAAATAACATTTATTCCGAAAGTGCTGGGAATTCAAACTGTCCACTTTCAAATTACGAGGAAAGCATGCGAACAATAGCCGGCTAAATTTCTTCTTTCCTTATTTTTTGTTTACGGTGAGAAAGGTTCCCCAATAGGCAGAGCTAAATAGCACTCACAATACAATAAAAAATTAGGACGAAACCTAGGAAATTCTAAATGGTGTTCGGGGAAAGCCTGTGGCCACTCCACTGCCTATTTCCGTGATTTGTTCCCACGCACTCACTCGACTGCAGCGACACGTCTTGCGAAGGAGCGCCATCGCAGCGCCCACTCGCGCCGTCTGCCGGTGCAGGTGACGTCACTGTTGCTATGGGCAGCTACGCGTGAACTTCGGCGGCGCCATCTGCCGCCGAGGGGCAAGGAGGGTGTGCGCCGGTGCGGGGGAGGGTCACAGCTGGCACTGTACCAGGCTTTGGATGTAACAGACAGAATTTCTCCGCGAGTATGATCCATGAAAGGCTTTCGCTTTTATAATATTCAAGGTGGCAGCCGCAGTTTAGACTCCTCTGACATCTGGCAAAAGAAAGGTGAACTTAGTAGATGCTTTGCCTTGCTACTGCATGCTAATAAGTAGATGTGTGTCAGAAAGCGATTTTTGTAATGAAGAAAAATAACAAGGAATAAAAATAAAACAAAAACGATACTTTGGCAAGTGAAGCACGGAAGCAGTAGTCGCTGCCTTGAGTAACTTACTACCGCCTTGTCAGCACTTTGTCACAGAAGGAAAAGACGCAATAAATACTCAACTGCGGGTGGACAGTAAACCAATGCAGAGAGGTGACGGTTAAGACAAGCGAAGATGAGAAAGAGGCACTGCAGATGCCTACCTGACATGATGCATGTGTGCACAGGTGGAACTAGCCCGCTTGTGCTCCTAGTTGTAATGCCGCAACTCACAGTACGGCTCCCAATTACTGACTCATCGCGATTTTTATCCTTTTTTATAAGCTGGTGCAAAGTGTGCCAAGGACACCACCTTCCAACTTAGGTATGTATAATAGAAAACCGCGCGATATTTTTGCGTTTTACAATCGTTGAAAGATTGGAGAAAGTTGAATGCAGCGGTGAATTTTAAACACGTCAAGGCACACTCATAAACAGTGATGCGTGCACGATATCATGGTTCTGAGGAAACAGTGCAGCGCACGGTAAAAAATTCATTCATTGAGAAGTCTCATGGGCGTAATACACTGTGATCAAACGATTACGGAACACTAATGTGCGGAGGAATTTTTTGCCTTCGCAGTGACGTAATCTAGTCGCCTGGAATGCCACGCTATCAGGGGAAAGTAGTCTCTATCCTCTGACAACAATAAGCGCGACTGTGTCGTGACGTAGAGCTGCAATAAATGTTTTTGCGAAAACATGCGTCCCATAATATTTGGATCGCGATAGTACGTTGCATATTTTGTTTTAGAGATGAAACTGAATATTTATTTATTTATTTATTTATTTATACAAAGTACCCCTAAAGGCCCTCAATTTGAGGGTATTACATAGGGGGGGGGGGGCGGTACAGACAAATAATCAATAGAAGGAAATAAATAAGCCGAAGAATTCAAGAAACTACAAACAAAAAACAGATAAAAGCGTATGGATCATTGGAATAAAAACATAAAACCGACAAAATTATACATTGAAGCATAAATGGCAAGAAACAGAAACATTAACAGAGTGAAGTTAATACAAGTTATAGATTGTCTATCCACAACGGCATGAAAATAAAACAACGAGAATCATCAATAGCAGAAATAAAAGACAAAAACCTAATGCACTGGTAAGTTAACAAAGTACTAAAAGATGTTACGCAGAAGTAGTGGCAGATATTAGTTTATAAAATTTCTCCGGATCAGTGGTGGTAGCAACATCTGAAGGGAGAGCGTTCCAGTTGGTTATAGTGTGTGGAATGAATGAATGTGCATAGTTAGATGTACGGCATGACAAGCGCTTAACTTTAAACGGATGGTTGCGGCGGTCAAAAATGGAGGAAGGCAAAGAAAAATGTCATTATGAAGCGTTGAATGATGATACTGTTTATGAAAAAGTGATAAGCGTGCCACTCATCGACGGAGATATATATAGACATTGCAGATCAGCGTTTTTCTTCAAGGCTGTGATGCTGGAATGACGTGAATAATCAGAGTACATGAAAGGAGCTGCGCAATTCTGCAATAATTCGATGTTATTTATTAAATATGCTTGATGAGGGTCCCAAATAGCAGAAGCATATTTAATTTTAGGTCGAATAAGGGTGGTGTAAGCACGTGAATGGAGGTGAGAGGGAGCATGCTTTAAGTTGTGTTTTAAGAGGCCTAATGACCGATTAGTAGATGGAAGGATAATTTTAATGTGGTGGTTCCATGTTAGGTCTGAATAAACTTGAAGACCGAGGTATTTATACATGGTTACCAACTCGACTGGAGAGTTATTTAAAGAATACGCTGTTGGAAATCGAGACATTCGGCTAGTAAAATACATAAATTTGGTTTTGGAAAGGTTAAGTTGCATAAGCCAAGTAGAGCACCATGCTCTTACTGTCTCGACGTCGGATTGTAAGGCTAGGCGATTTTCGTTAGTAAAAGTTTGGAATAAATTACACAATCATCGGCAAAAAAGTCTGATTCGGCAAGAAATACAGTTATGTAAATCATTAAGAAATATCAATAAAAGCAAGGGGCCAAGCACGCTTCCTTGTGGGACGCCAGAATATATTTGGCTGAGAGACGAATCATGGTTATTGGCAATGGTAAATTGATACCTGGAACACAGAAAATCTTTAACCGATGCAATAACAAGAGGGTGAATATTAAGAAGTGTTAATTTGGCTAAAAACCGGTTATGAGGTACCCTGTCGAAAGCTTTGGAAAAATCAAGAAATATGGAGTCGACTTGAATTCCAGCATCAACAGATGAATGAAGTTCGTGGATGAAACCAGCAATATGCTTTTCGGCCGAGTACCCTTTACGGAAGCCACGTTGGTATTTAAAGATGATGTGCTGTTCTAAAAAGTGAAAAACCTGCGAATGAATCACGTGCTCAATGAATTTACAAATAATGCTAGTTAATGAAATTTGTCGATAATTGAGTGGTAAACAACGATCACCGGGCTTGAAAATATGCACAACCTTAGCTAGGCGCCAGTCACGTCACCGATGCAATAACAAGAGGGTGAATATTAACAAGTGTTAATTTGGCTAAAAACCGGTTATGAGGTACCCTGTCGAAAGCTTTGGAAAAATCAAGAAATATGGAGTCGACTTGAATTCCAGCATCAACAGATGAATGAAGTTCGTGGATGAAACCAGCAATATGCGTTTCGGCCGAGTACCCTTTTCGGAAGCCATGTTGGTATTTAAAGATGATGTGCTGTTCTAAAAAGTGAAAAACCTGCGAATGAATCACGTGCTCAATGAATTTACAAATAGTGCTAGTTAATGAAATTTGTCGATAATTGAGTGGAAACAACGATCACCGGGCTTGAAAATATGCACAACCTTAGCTAGGCGCCAGTCACGTGGAACGAAACCAGATGAAAGGGATTGCGAGAAAATAGCGGACAAAATTCGATGGATACCATCAGATGAGTTCCTGAGTATTTTGTTATTAAAACAAAGGTGATCAGACGCTGACGTCATTCTAAGTTTCCTTAGTAAATATAAGATACCAGTCTCGCTAATAGCTGTTTCGGACATTGAGGTATTATAATGATTCGTAGTAGCAGGGACTGAATAAACCTGTTCTCGCGTAAAGACTGATGTGAATGCGTCGTTAAGAACTTGTGCGCATTCAGCCACAGGAAAGCTGCCTCCTTCGGCATTAGTAAGAGTTATATCAGGATGATACGAAGGGTTGATCGTCTGCCAGAACTTACGAGGGTTTTTCTTTAACATTGATGGTAAATCGTGGGTTAAGAAACGGCGACGAGCAGATTTAAGCGCCGTCGGATAATCTTTATCGCAATCTTTTTATCGTTGCCAGGAATCAGAGTGCCTGTTCTTCTCGGTCTGTCTGTAAAGACGCTTTTTCTTATTGTTCAGGCGACGTAGGTGTCTATTAAACCAGGGCGCGGTGTTATTGTGAGGTATACTGATAACAGGTATATATCTCGATAAGTGAAGCAAGGTTGTTTTCTGAAAAGGTTCCAATTGTCCTCCACTGAACGTGTTAAGAAATCGAGAAGGAAATCCTCAGCAAAAACTGTCATCTGAGCGTTAATTTCATTGAAGTTTGCTCGGTCGTAGCACCTGATTTGTTTCTTGCGAGTTATTTTTTATGGAGCGTGAAATTATTCTTTCCTATGATTATGGAATGATCTGGGAGTCCTTCTAGGAGCGTAATATTGGAATAAAGATAAGGATTATTGGTTGAGACAAGATCCAGAATATTTGCAGAAGTGGCACAACAACGCGTGGGTTCAGAGATTAGTTGCTGCAATGAGAAGTCCAGGCAAGACTGGAGGAAACCCCGAGCTTCCGAATCAGTAGTTGGAGCAAATATAGAGGACCAGTTAATTGTCGGAAAGTTAAAATCACCTAGCAACAGGAAGCTTGGCCACGGAAACCCAACAGCAAGTTCACTTAATTTTCAATAAAATTCACAAAAAGAATGAAGTGCTCATGCCAGTAGGCCAGTAAACTACGCCAATAATGATAACATAAGGGTCACGTTGCAAGCGAACCCACACTGACTCCAGTCAAGACGCGATGACAATAAACAAAGCGGTGATCTCTTTCCTAACTGCTAGAAGCACATTGCCACACCTACGGGCCACGCGGTCACAACGAAATATGTTAGTCAGAATCACAGGTAAAAAGGACATTGTCAGGAATCGTGTCATTTAACCAAGTCTCGGTAAGCGCGATGATCGACGAACAGCACGAATCGATTAGTGAAGAAAGAGGCACGTTTTTAAAAAAAAACACTTCTTATGTTTCTGTAGAGGAAGTTGGTACCCAAAACAGCTCAGCGCAGTGCGTGCAAGTGGCCGCAAGGGCGGCTTGTCTGCCAATTTCTGCGGACTGGAAGGTCTGCGTCACTCTTGAGACACCCGAGTGCACAATTGGCTGCGTTTATCACAGAAGACACACTATTGATATACATTTTATCAGAAACCAAACGCACTTTGTCACCTTCTCATTTTACTAATTTTGCATACGTGAGTTGGCGGCGTTTATTGCGAACAATTTGAGAGTAATCGCGTGAAATACTGAAGTTCGTATTTTTGAGCTTGTAGCCCCTACTCATGACAGATTCAACTTCTTTTTCGTTGAAATACTTGGCTATACTAGGGCGGTTTTTGGGGTCTGAAAAACGGCCTATGCCGTGATCCCGGAATAATGAAGATACAGTAAGACTAATTTTATCAGAACAGAATTCGTTAACAAGACGGTCAGAGTCTTCCCAAGTTTCACTCTTATTCTTGTTATAAACGCCAAAGAAAAGACTTTTGGATTAGCGCGATCGGTTTTCCAGATCATCAAATTTTACATGAATGTTAGACACATAGGTCATCTTTTCCATTTAGAGAAAGTTCTCGTGCGGGCATTTGCTTCATTTCCATTCCGTATATGCAAAGACAGCGCTGAGATGCTGGGATAAAGGCGTGAGATAAATGTCTAAACGAAAGAGATTCGCCTGCAGATGAGCGCTTTCAGCTTAGCTTCCCACTTTAGGCTTCAGATTGTCTCCTTCGGTAGCCAAATCACCACCTCCACGATACGCAGCAAAGTTTGGTAATGTGCGAAGCTGTCCGGTTGCACGCCCCGACAGCCAGAGGCAGAGAGCTCAGGGGTCGCTGCCCCGGCCCAATAACAGGCGGTCGCATCTTTCCAGTGGCACGTGATTCGGCGCTCCGGTGTACACTTATATATTGGTACCAAAGACTGGCTACGGTCCGTGCTTTCCTTCTCACTGCGCTGACGCTGCAGAGCGTCAGCTGCTGCAATGCCGTAGCAGTCCTTTCCTCTTCCTTGGTTGATATCGAACGGGGGCAAAGAGCGGTCTTTCGTCGGAGATTCGATGAGAAACCTACGACTGGCGTCAGAAGACAGAATCCAGCAGTGGCAAGAAAGCTCTGCGCATGCGGAATATGTGAAAAAAGCCAGTGAATAATGAAAACTATTGCCACTTTCAATTACTGATACTAAAACGCCCGAAGAATCAAAATCGTTGCAATCGAACAAGCACTTGTCATAAGGAGAAGCGTAAATTTGCGCCTTCACTTCGTATATAATATTCCCGAACTTCTGCACGGGATTCTTAATTTTGTTGAAGTACATTCTAACTGGCGGTCCTAATGAAAGATGTTAGAACAGAAAGAAAGGATGGCTTTCGCCACACCTGCATTCAACCCTTCCAAATCTTAAAGGCTTTCCGGGCAAGAAGCCAGAGAGCACCTGAGATAGGTTCACACCTGTAATCAGATTAGAAAGCTTTGAGTGACTACAATTGTAGAAATACGTCACTGATTGGGTAGAAAAACAGGAATGCCGGCGGCGTAAGGTTTTTTTAACGCATTAGTTTTATTGTTCATATAAAGGAGCTTCAGTCTTATCACCAGCTTATCTCATATCCAGTCGAATAATCATCTCAAAGCCGTGTAAGCCCCGCCGTAAGGACTACCTATGACCTCCGATCATTTTTCGTGATGCCGTCTGCGGATTGGATTGATCGAAAACTCGACGCCATGCACCATACCTATAACGTTGAATTCGAGAACGAATCGAGACCGTCATATTGTAACTGTCATGGACATCTCCCATGGACTGCCTCAAACTCACGGCCATCGAGAAAATTTAAAAAAATAATTACTCTGGTTATTCATCTTCTGTGCGGAAGACTTCATGAGATGAAGGTTTTGTAACTGGGTAATATTTCCGACTAATTCTCTCATAGGCGAAGCTAACAAATGCGAGTACAGGTTGTCGGGTGCCATTGGGAACCACACTGACTCCTACGGCCTTGTCTCTTTTCTTCCTGGCTTCATGACTAATTAAATCCATTGCCAGAGACACGAGCCACAGTCTTAGGGTGTGTAGTATACGAAACTGCTTTATCTCTATATTTCTGTCATCGTCTTTAGATGTAGATTCAAATTTGCAAAACGGAGCTGTAATTTCATAGATTTGGCAGAGAGGCTATTTGGCAGAGGGAAAGCGAAGCGCTAAAGCCATCTCCATTAAAACGGGCTGATGCCATAGCCGCTGTCTTCAGAAGGCACATGCGCGCTCGCTTGAAGCAGATCAGCCGGCATTTGATGATTAGGCAGACATAGCCAAAGTGTCATTGAGACGTTGCTACGATTAACCTTGTGCAAGAAAGTTACGAAGGAGATGAAAACTACTTCAATTCTGTTGTTAAGTTATTTGTAACCAAATCTAGAATAACTAGGCAGTCGCGCGAGCAGGTTTCCTGTAATTTGCAAGAAGACCACACGACGAACGCACATGAAGAAGATTTCTTTTGAAAAAGCAGATAATCCTTTTATGAACGGCGTCGAAACCACCCTTGAAAGAAAACGCAAAGATGGTTGAAACTGACATTCAAGAACTTTACACACTGTTGCTTTTTTTCATAGGCTGAGCTGTCTTTTGTTTCGCTGTAGAAGACTTCACAAATAACCACCATCAGGTGAGCAGAGGTACGGAGGCAACCCTCATGTGGATCTTTTGGGCTGTAAATCCTAGACAGATGTAAGATGCTGCGGAGTGCTACTTTGTAGGCGCCTTTCGTTTATCGATGCTGCAGTTTTCTCAGCGCTAACAATGCTAATTTGGTTAAGAATTGCGATAGGCTATGGTAATCGGCTCTATAGAAGCTGTTCAGAGCCCAGAAAAAAATGACAGGGTGCTCCGCACAGGTCCGTGAATTTGCTGCAGGCGCACATGATACCGCTTTACGTGAGTGTGTGTTCGCCGCATCATCGCAGACCATAAAAAGGCGGTTGCACGAAGTCAGGTATAGTGGGCGAGCCTCTTCGAAAATCAGAACTGGCGCCGAATATGCAGTAAGTGCAATATAACTGAACTGATTTGTTTTGGTTGCTTGGGGCTTAACGGCCTAAAGCGCCTGAGGCTATGAGGAACAACGTTCGACCACCTAGAGATCTTTAACGTGCATTGACGCCGCACAGTACACGGGCTTCTGGCATTTCGCCTCCATTAAAATGCCACCGCCGCTGCTGGGATCAAACCCGCGTCTTTCTGCTCAGCTGTCGAGCACCATGACCACTGAGCATCCGCGGCAGCCCTTCACTAAATTCTCGTTTATTATTACGTTGTTTCAGCACGAAAGCGTTAAGGCTCCCGTTGTTCCGAAAATAGGGCGTCGTCTTCGTAGGTGTTGTGAGCGAAAAACTTCGGAGAAGGAGCCTTAGGTTCCCTAACCTTGCGGCGTCATCAAAACCTCCCTACCTTCTAAAATGTGAGCAAACTGACCACCGTGGCAGGTGGCAGTGAAATGAATGATCGATCGCGAGAGGTTGCTCGGGAAGAGCAACCTGGGCCGCACATGCCCCTCCCCTCCCCATTCCACCCCCCTCCTCGTCGTGGCAGCACCAGCGAACGCAGGGATTAATCGCTTAATCGTGGCAACACTGTGCTAGGAGTAGTATGAGGACTTTAAGCCGATATATGAATGGTGTAGGAATGGTGTATGAATGTTGTAATTTAATGGTACAAGGGTAACTTTTACCTAAGAGCGCCATGTGACATGGTATTTTCGTCTTCTCAAGGTGGTGTCAGAGACTGATTTCTCAAGAATTTTACCCCAGATGAGCCGAGAACCAGGCCAGGTTTGTACCCATTGTATCACCAATGGGTACCCAGCGTCAGGGCGGGCCTAACTCCGTACCTCCCGCATGTTTGGTGTATGCTCTAACCTCTAGGCCACCGCTGCGGTACATAAGGGTACCAGCTGTCTACACCGTACGCACCACTCTGTACCAAGGGATGTGAAACTCCGCTGGAGGGAACGAGTTGGCGAGTGTGAATATATGTGAAAATTTGGGCGAACGGGTAAAGACAAGAAGTTTATACTTGCTGAAGAAGCATAAATATTTGCAGTCTTTAATTCTTACGCAACCTCATAGCTGAGTGCGCATTTGTCATACAGCGGAGATACATCATTGATAAAAAAGGTGTTCATAGCAGGCTTAATAATGAGATATACGTGACTTGCGCCGACATATCAGTTGCCATTGTTGGCTCGAAAGGAAAGGTTGACGCTTGAGATCACAATGCAGATGTGGGGCGAACAATTTCATTTTAGATCAGAACTCTAGGTTTTGAAAGATATAGAAATTATGCCACACGGCTTGACTGTTGGAGATACGTATGTGGTAAAAAATCCACACACCAGCCCATCCAAAACTCAGCACAACTTTTTCCCCACTCAGCACAAAATGGTTTGCCGTAGACCCGGCTGCACATGGAAAAAGCACCGAATAGAACGCTTTGCAGTCGCGTATTCACTGAGAGCACTTTCCTCGCCAAAACGAAAACTTTCTCAATTCCAGAAGTTGCTTCTCATGGGCTCACGCTTTCCATTTCTTTTACGCTGTCCGCATTTCCTCTGCACGCATCCACAAAGGAAATGCTTTCGCCGGGAGAACCGCATTTCCATATTCTGACTCGCTTGTCACCGAAGCTTGGCAGCCCTGTCACAATCTATTCGAAACAGCGCTACCTGAAGCGTTGCGTTTTTCACTTTGGATTTTTCTTTCATTTTTACCTTGAAGCACAGCTTCTGTTTTACCAGCTGGATTTAGCTTCAAGACAAATTTGAATATCGAATCGTATAGGCTGCCGCCTGATTGGAATTAGGTTACCGTTGCCGTAAAGGGGACGACAGCTGCCGATGGAAGAAGAAAAGCTGTTTTTTCATCGTCAATTTTAAACTTATCAATAATTACATAACCTTAAGGTGGGCACAAAGGCATAATTAGCCTTTGGGCTAAAAGCAGTACTGCTCCTTACGCGACCACGCTTCTCCGAGCTCATTGGGCGGACAGTGTTGATCCTAGAAATCCAGTCAATAACAGGTAAACATAAAGTTTTTGGTATATTGCAGCTATTTACGTAAGTTTAGATATAATTTGTAGAGCAGGCGTGTTGTAAAGGGGCTCAAGACAGCAAATATACATTCTATACCTGTAATTTAATATTGTCAACCGCGTCAATGTTGGCTCCTTTACGGACAGCAGATTAGTGAGTTTGGCTGAGTAACCTCGAGGGCTACGCCGCATGATGATCGAAGAATTTACTAGAGCTTTAAAAGCTGGATACAGCTATGTACATTCATACAGCACACTTCCATCCATACTAGTTCCGTATCCCTTGGGCGTTAATTTCTTATTATTATAAGACGAGGTGTTCCACGTAATCTGACGGCGGCCACGATGGTTCGTCTTCCCCCCCGTAGTGAACAATGAGAAGGGCGCCTAACTCAAACTGTCAACTTAATATTGAAGAGAATGAGCACAAAAGTAGAATAATGATTATTATTCATTTAGGGCACTTGGGCCAGCAGATTTGCACGAAAGTTGAATTGCTAGAGGGGTATTCTTAAGAATGCCGCAAAAAAAGAAAATTAGTGGAGAGTGATCTTTATTTTGCCGTAAGCCAATGCTACCTGTGTTAGTTTTGTTTGTGTGTGCGCACCACAAATCAGCTGCTAATAAAATTTCAAATAAAACCAATGGTTTGTTTTTTTCTTTTAACATGCATGGAGTACTCATCCTAAGTTGACATTTTTATCATGTCATCACTCCGCTGTGTCACAACAAACTACAATGTTCTCCGCCCGTCGAAGAGATAAAAAAAATAGGAGAACGCTTTTTCTGCTCATCACATAGGCCATGATTACACTATTACCGATTGTCATCGCCTTTGCGTTTATGAGGATAAACTCAGTTGCCTAGAACGAGGCAATACAGAAGTAAGCATGATGAGGGACTGAATATTTAATTATTCTACGGGAGGACTGTAGAGGACAATAAAACTGTTTTGATATAAGTATGGATTCACATAAGAAGTACGTTGTCAGCCTCACTAAAAATCTGGCTTTCAGCAGTACTGAAATAAAAATTACGAGATATGCTTTACAGAGAAGCCATAAAACACACAAGAGAACAGGTAGCATCAGGAGAGAAAGTAAAATATGCAGGAATCGTCACAATGACCAATATAATATAGCTTACAACACAGGACGACTATATCTTAGAATGGCGAGGCACAGCCGTACGAACTAAAGCCTTAAGGTGCGTAATAAATTAGCTCCGCGCATAAATTTATTTTGAAAGGTAGCGAACGCCACCGCAGATTCTTAAAGGATGTGGAAGTAACGTCCGTCTGTCCGTCCGTCCGTCCGTCCATGAAGTCCGCTTTATCAGTGTTCATTCTAGTTTTGGCATCGCCGTACGCAAGGAAACCAACCGATCATTAGTGACATCACCTGGCTAATCCTTGCTGCGTTGCTCTCGTCCACCTTCTGGACCACCTGCCCGTTCACATATTGTTGCTAGTGAAAGTGAGGAAACTGTCGTGGTCAGCAAGGAATTCCCCAAGCTTGTGGTAGATACCAGAATGCAAAAAGTGAAAGGCGCTGTATGTGTTACACTTTCACGTAATGCTCAGGACTTTGCAAGTGATGCGCCCGGGTCATTTTCGAAGGGTAGTAAAGCGGGGACGCCGAGTACGGTAGCAGAATGCGTTTAATACAAAATGTTTAGGACGAATATGCAAAAATGAGGAAAATTAGTTCCTAAAGAAGGTTCACATTGAGGCATGCAAGTACCGCGAGCAAGTGGAGAGAGAAACTGTCCGGTTGGGCGAGCAGAAATTATTATTTTTACCCTGTACTGATTCCGCATGATGCTTATTTACGAGGCCAAGATTTTCATCGCGAGTGAAGTAATGTGTAATGTCCTGCGAAATAGCTTTTTTTTGCGGGTCAGCAAGGAGCAGTAGCAGCGAGGTTACCGCTCGTGTGTTTTCTTTACTTGCGGCCACCCCACTTGCTACGGCGATTTTCGTTCCTAATCGAGCTGGGCACTATTTTCTCTTCCTCACTTATAAGCCTCAGTTTACTCCGGCGCATGGTGCTTAGTTTTTTTTATGCAACAGCTGTGACGCTGCTAGAAAGGTGTTGCAAGTTAGCGCTTTTTATTTAGAGGACCATAAAATATTCCAGAAAAATCACGGTGCAAAATAAACAAAACATTCGGCGAGCTGTGCTCAAGTTTCTATTTTTCTTAAAAAAATAAATCATGCTACAGCAGTTTATACCCAGTAGGGTAAGCCTCAAGTCATGCCTTCAAATTTTGACAGATGGTAGGAAAGAGCGCTCAATTAGAAGACAATTAGTTGCCTAAACTTACCTATAAGATACTGAAACTTCGATAGACTCTTCGCCGTGATTTCCAACAATTTTTTTATTTCTGTAAATATAATTTTCTAATCGTCCACCTAGCCGACAGAAAAATCTCTAGTCCAAGCTGTGATTCGCCGCCCTTTGGTCATTCCCGGAGGCTCGGAATCATCTCTTGCTGAAACATTCGCTTTTTTGTTCACATATAAAATCCACCCGGGAATGTAATGAGTCCAAAGCCTCCATGGACCTTTTGGCATCGGATACCTCACGAGAACGATCAAGAGTTACGACGGGGACGGGGAGAAGCTCATTAGTGAACTCACAAGTAAATACCTCAAGACCGAGAAGAGCGGTAACCCGACGCACGAGTATGAAGGGGAAAGCAACGTCGAGATGGACGAACCCTTCACCGAGCTGGAGCTGGTTGCGGCCAGCGATGAAAGTAATCAAGGCAGCGCATCAGGCATTGACAGCATTACATACCAGATGCTAAAAAATATGAGCGACAAAAGCCGAGCTGAACTGCTAAACCTTGCCAACGCGTCCTGGGAGAAGGGTTCGTTACCAAAAGAATGGAAAGAAGCGGAGGTGCGTTTCATTCCCAAGCCGGGGAAACCACCCCACGTCGACAACCTGCGCCCCATCTCCCTCATGTCGTGTGTGGGGAAGGTGGTCCAGCGTATGGTTTTCAAGGGACTACAGAGACATTTGCACGTCACTGATCAGCCACCACCGACTATGTACGGATTCCGGAGGCACCTGAGCACGCAAGACGTCTTGGTGCAACTACACGAGCTAGTTATCAAGCAAGCGAAGCGTCATACGACAAGAGCTATCCTGGCGATCGATCTAAAGGGGGCCTTCGATAACGTTACACACGAAAGTATCCTCCGTAACCTGCGCCAAACGGGGTGCGGGAAGCGCAGCTTCAAGTATGTGCCGGATTTCTTAATCAACAGAACGGCAAAAATCAAAATTGGAGAGGAGAAGTCGAAACCAATAGCCCTGGGAGACAGAGGCACCCCGCAAGGGTCGGTTCTTTCGCCGCTTCTCTTCAACCTGGCACTCATCCCTCTCCCGACTTTGCTTCAAGACATAACGGGCACAGATCACGCTCTTTACGCAGACGATATCACCGTGTGGACGTCGAGGGCAGGGTCGGAGAGTTGGATGGAGGGGACCCTTCAGAGACTGGCAAAGACCGTGTACGAGTTCGCTCAATCGTGCGGCCTCAGTTGCTCGCCGCAGAAGTCGGAGTTACTCGTCATCAAGCCCAGAAGAAAGCAAGAAGACCTAGAGAACATTTGCATCACCATCGATGGGGCAAACATAACGCCAACCACGCAAGCACGTATTCTGGGCGTCATCTTCCAGAACAACGGCAAGGCGGGGGCGTCGATAGACAAGATCAAGGTTTCAACGGAACAAATTTCGCACATGATCAGAAGAGTAACGAACAGAAAAAGAGGATTCAAGGAGGACGATGCACTGACGCTCGTCCAGGCCTTCGTGACGTCGCGCAGCGTTTACGCGGCGCCGTACCTGAAGTTACTCAAGAAAGACTAGGACCAGTTGAACGTTATTATACGCAAGGCAACCAAGATGGCGCTGGGCATACCGACGCATTCCTCGACCGACAAGCTTCTCGGCATGGCCAAGCACAACAACGTTGAAGAGTGAATAGAAGGTCATCTGTCGAATCAAAGAGTCCGGCTCAGTCAAACTTCGGCGGGACGTCGCGTTCTTGCCAAGTTGGGCTGGCAAGAGGCAGACCGGAAGGAAACGGGACCGTTACCCAGGTTGTGGGCGCATAAAATCTACAGTAAACCGCTGCCTCGAAACATGAGGCTGGGTCGTAACGACGGCCGCAGAGTGGCTCGTATAGCGGCTTTGACGGAGACATTAGATCAAATAGAAGAAGAAGAACAGGGCGTCACTCTCTTCACAGAAGCTTCATTACCCAAGTTTTCATCGAAAGCCACGCTGGCAGTTACGACGCGGGATATGCTCGTAACCTGCCCCTCTATTGAGACGTCTTTTCCAGAGGTGGCAGAAGAGGCCGCGATAGCGCTAGCACTCGCGCAGCCCAAAGTGGGAAGAATTGTCACTGACTCGCAAAAGGCGTATAACAGTTACAGAAAGGGGTGGGTGTCCCTTGCGGCACTAGGAATTCTCAAAAGTAAACGCGACGTTCCTGAAAGGAAAGTTGAGTTGATATGGACACCGGCTCACTCTGGGCTGGAGGGCAACGAACTTGCCCACCAGTTCGCCCGAGAGATGAAATACCGGGCAGAGGAAGGTGAGCCACAGTCCATTATTAGTTATAAGGACATTACGAACTATTACAAGACGGAGAGGCGACGTTACCCGATCCTCACAAATTGCTTACCAGAGAACAGCAAGCGATCTACAGGTAGATACAGGCAGGATCCTTCCCGCACCCTTACCTTCAAAACAAGATGTACCCGGAAAGGTACGAGAAGGAATGTGATTTCTGCAAGGCGCAGTTAGGCACGCTCCAACATGTCATTGGAGTATGCAACTTCAACAAGAAAATCCCCCACCTCTTACCTGCCCCACTACCCCACCCCATCCCTCACCCTCCCTTACCGAGCGATGGGAGACCTTGCTAACCAGCCCCGCCGTGGAAGACCAGCTCGTCCTGATCTCGAGGGGCCAGGCGGCTAGCGAAGCATATGGGTCCCGTGAAGAGGGAACCACTCCCATCGACGGCGTCTAAGCAGACGTCGAGTTCGAATCAATAAAGTTGTTTCTCTCTCTCTCTCTCTCTCATAAAATCCGACCACCGCCGATGTCCCAATCTCAGCCCTCACTCATTCGATGCCTTCCTTCGGATTCGATGCCGCCACGATGACCAATTGTTGCCGCTTTGTGCGTCTTGTGATCCATTATGATGCAGGCGTCGTCCATCCTCTTTCCATGAACAGTTACAGTGGGCCAAAAAAGAAGAATAAAAGCGCCTCTCTTGGTTTCGCACAGTCAACTATTAAGAAGGTGCCGAGTCGGGACAAGGCAACCAAACAAAGAAAGTTCACTCATGAGCCTCAATTTTGTTGTGGCGTCCTCGTTCTCCCTAATTCACCTTACGATCACATGTCTGCCTAAATGTTGAGGTACGAAAAGTTTTGTACCGAACACTTCACGGGATGGAAATCTTCCAGAAGTCACATGCACCAATAAATACCCACGAGAACTAGTAAAATGAAGGAGGGAGGTACAGATATGAGTGTTATGCCACCTGCATTCTTCATTTTCTGAAGGGTTTAGTTAGTTTTCTATTTAAGGCGTTACTGATTAAACTTCAGCTTATGAAATGGCATTTCGATTTGGTGGTCGCAATAAATAAGGTAAAGTGAAGCTTTCATTACTACATACGCATACACCCCAACATAGAACAAACACTCAAGCACAATTTTCAGGAGGTGAAAAAACAGCAAAGTAAAGCGAAGCTCTATTTTATTTTTTGGTGAATACCAGTGGAGATTCAATGCTCTTTCTTAACTACTAAGAAGCAGACAAAAGTCTTAACGCAAATGTATAGCCAAGCACTCATTAACAGTTTCAACCGGCTGAAGCTAAGTTTCGATTCGAACGCAAAACAGGTTTGTAGCGTTGCGAACGGCACCAATGCACATGCGTGTTCAGATGAGTGATTTGGCAGATCGCATCGGAAGCTGTTTACATGGGTCTTAGATAACAAGGGCCATCGTTCGAAATACCGTCCGGAGATGCTCATTGTGTGAAGAGGCAGTGTGATTAAAGAGAATGAATGGCTCTAGAAAGGAGGCCCCGAAAGTCACAATTCAGAAGAACCCCTCTCCCCCACAAAAAAAGTAAACTACCTGAGAATTGCCTCCAGGATATATTTAAAGCATAACGCCTTGCGATTTTGATTCTGCGGTCTAGCAGTGTAATAGGTCTTATACCTATCACAGAAAGTCTCTTGTCAAGAAATGTTACCAATGTAACATTGGTACCCATAGTCGCCAGATTCGGCAGCTCTCTTCCCCTCATCAGATCTTGTAGTGGCCAGTGTCCACGCGCATTTTACAACGTCTCGAACGCTTCTCCAAGAGTGCTGTGCATTGCAAACTTCCAAGACTAGCCCAACCTCTTTCTGGATACGAATTCATCCCGCACTTGTTTGATATAAACGAAACGAGCGCAGCTGTTCTTTCGTCGCACCTCATCGATACCGCAGCGGCACAGAATGATACATTACAATATTTATTTGGAAGCACTCATGAGGTGTCGATTCATCTTAAAATGTGCCTGCGCCCGTTATTCAAGGTAACAAGTGCGTTGAGCTCGGTACTTCTGTCAAATAAGATTTTGTCGTCACGTAGGTGGCGTGACAGTATGCACAAAGGAGTGGACTGCATACAGAAAACAGGCGTGAAAGTGTTCATTCGGATAGCCTGCGCCCGCAAACACATCAGCGGCAGCGATGTATCAGAACATTTGCTCGGTGGTCGCCGAAGCTCGAAATCACCGTCGCACTCAGGCACCCGAAATTTAAGGGTGACAACGAAATTTTTAGTCTAGGGCTCTAAAAGCTTAAGTGAACTTCGAATGCTGTATAATAAGTTGCGCTCAATTGAAGCATCTACAGAGAAATCTGGCTCCTGCTGTCGAGAAAGAAAATAACTCCTCATGCGAGTGGCTTGGAACATGTAAAACATTCAAAGCAAACATCGCAAAGATTCGCGCCGATATTGAGCCGTTTTTTTGCTTTGTGGAAAGCAGCTTGATATTTTTTTGAAGAATAAAAATGTCCACTTTGAGCGCCCAATGATTAGCCCTATCGAGATACAACATTGCTTTTGTTTCCTTAGTTTCTTGTCAAAGAAACGGCATTCACGAGATTACGGAAAATTCATACACCGCGCAGCGTTTTGTCTTTGCTAGCAAGCGCAAAGTGAACACTCTTCTTTTTTTTCTGTCAAACGAACTTTTGTGGAACATGCCGCTCGAAGCTTCTGTCTACGAGAAGCAGGTTCTGGTGGAACACAGGGACGGCAGGCTAAATTTACTGCTCCAAGAAACCAGAATGGTTACTGCTGTACACTGTCCATAAGGTCATCAGACGCCTTAAGAACCCTTCGCGAGTCCGAGGCATTAATTTTTCTCACACATCAAGAAATGAAGTAATAGGACCGATTAAAACCTTAGACCAACTAAAATGGAATCAAAAGGTGTTCCCGTAAGTGTCAGAGAGTCTGTAGGCAGAAAGAGCAAATTGTCGCAGGAAAAGGTCTTCTGGTTCTAGATAGGCGGCACGCAAATCGAAGAGAACGACAGATGTTTTATCCTGCAAACTGGCTTTCTCAGCACAAACCATTTGAGAGCCGGTTGTTATCTGCCACCACTGGCTCACAGAACGCGACTCCCACACATTCTTATGCACATCCAGGACCGTCCGCAGCGAAGTGCCAGATCAGCAGCAGAGAATAGACACACTCAGGCGCACACTTGCAACAGTAAAGGAAAAATTGGCGACACCCTTGGCCGTCTGCCCCAGGTGGCGACTCCACCCTGTGGAATCGAATCGCACTGAGGGGGTGGCAACGCTTACTCTTCCGCTTTTCTTTCCGGAACACACAGAGCAGAAAGACAACCTTACATTGCCTCTCTTAGCATCGGGTCCTTGACGTCAGGTTTTAGGCATTTCCGTGTTTTGCGACACAAAGCAAAAGAATCCAGACGAATGCTCCATTCACTGAAAGGGGGTAAAAGCCGCGCGAAGAGCATTATCTTCACTTGGTCGTTTACAGGTGCATTGCAGCTTTAAAAGTGGCTGATATCTTTCTCTTCCGAGGCAGTTCAACCAGCCGCCAATCCTCCAGCGAGCAAATCGAGGGTTTTCCTAAACTTTCTTTGACAAATGCCTATTCTTTTCTGTCTCAAAAGAGTCGCGTTAGCATTTGATCCTGACCAGATTTAGTGGTACTGAGTGAGAGAAAACTGTGACGCATCCACAGAAGCTACTGGAAACTGAGAGAGTTATGACAAAGTGTATCTATCTCAAAACGGTACCGGGCACTGGTGATGCGAATTTAGGACACCTGTTTACTAGCACGGTATGGTTGCGGCTAAAAAGCAGCTGTGAAAACTCAGTCTTCTCAGAGAGAGTGCAGGACAGGCTGCAGGTCTTCACCAGCTACTAACGTTAAAGTTATTTTCGTTTAGTTTATATGGGTTTGACGTCTCAAAGCGACTCAGGGTATGAGAGACGCCGTAGTTAAGGGCTCCGGAAATCGACCACCTGGGTTCTTTACACTGCACTGACATCGCACCCTACCAATGGCTCTTGAATTTTGCCTCCATCGAAACTCGATCGCCGCGGCAGAGCGATCTCCACTTCTTACGGGTCCGACTGCCCCTCAGAGAAGCTACTTCTGTGGCAGGCTTCAGAACTAAATAATCAGAATGCCTTCGTCTTTGCAGTAAACGTTAGTGACGCAAATTTTTTTCCGGAAGATTTAACCTATACTATGTGAGATCCCAAGATAAAACTGGTATAGCCTGTCCACTCTGATTTTTTTTAACAGTGTTATGGCTGTAGCTTTTAGTAAATGAGGGGTCTCTATTATTTAGATTCCCAACAATCAGAGCGAGCCGCTTTCAGTGGAGCAGCGATGCATAAAGGAAGATCACAAACTTATCAACCATGAATATTCATATGGTGGTTGTGGTGAAAGACAATAATTTGCTCAGAAGGGGTCCCATGTGCTAGGAGGGGACCTCAGGCTAGTGGTCTGAGGTGCGCCAGGTGCGCAAGCTGCCGGTGGGCTGCCGGGCTACTGCTGGCCAGCGCGACGTTTCACAGCTCAGGATTACTGGGGCTGCATTCACTTTCGGGCAAGCCCAAGCAGTTTTACATGGCGTGTGCTGTGCGTTATAGTGTTGTAATTTGTTGGAGGGGAAAGTGGAATTTATTATAAATATAACCCTAAGACATGGGTGAGTGCGTTGGTTTGGAGCTGCCTCCATGCTATTTCTTCTCTCCGCACGAGGTGTTTGCGTCTGTGCGTGTGGGGGGAGGGGGAGGGAAGGCGGGTTGTAGGTCTGCCGGTAAACCTGTGGCGTTGAAGGATAGCACTCTTCATTTAGCTTTTTAGCTGTCTTTCGGCGCCCGGTTTGGGTAAGCTCGACCGACAGCGTAAATGCGCTGGTTTCCGTGGAGGTGGTCGTGACAGGGTCCCAATTTGAGGTATGCCCCGTGAAGACAGTCTCAAAGCAGTTCCAAAGCCCTGCTTGTACTGGTCTGCTCCAACCAATGCTCTTATCGTGGCCAGGGCCGACGAATAAAAACGGGACCTTGAGAGTGTTTTAGACAGCCTTCATACTAAGAGTGTTCTGAAATTCGGCCTCCCACCTAGTGGTTCGCCCAACATTCGAGTTTGCGTGTGGTTGTCTGAGGCGCCAGACCTAACGATTGCCTCTAGGTCTTGCGAATGAGGATTTAGAGCTTATCCGATTCCCAGGGGGCAGGAAGTTGGAGAGGGGGTAGCGCACAGCATGCGACTTATGACGAGTGCTTGGAAAATTTGTTTGACATCTTTTATCTAGTGATACCAGTTCGGGACGCGCCTCATCGTTCGAATCATTTTGTGGTTGTGAATGTGAGAAGCGGGGAGCTGCGCGTGCTCTCTCCATCTGGCTGGATGTGGAATCCGGTCGGTTATTCTTACGCGTGAGGCGTCGGGGATTGCGTTTCTCTCTAGTGTGAGGTGTATGAGGAGTAACAGCATCATTTGATGGGAAACTGCTTAGTTTCCGGCAGGCGTTAAACGTAGTTAATGAAGAACGAAATGTATTCTTGCCGGCGATGAATAAAACTGTTGTCACGGCATGTATTAGATTCTGAAAGAGGAAGCTAAAGCTAAACGCAGGCTATGCTACTAAGGAACAGGCTCAAATAGTAAATTATACATAAAGCTCTTCGTTTTCAGATCAAACCTCATTGTACCCAAAGTTCTGAGCCCGACAAGACTCCTTAAATGCCGAGTTAATTAGTAGATTTCGTTTTCCGAGAGGTGTAAGTTTAGTCCTCTGATCATTTTAAACTTCTTTGAGCGCTTTTTGTTCCCTAATATGCTTAACTTGAGGCCAAGTTTGAACAATACTTTCTTAATGCGGGAAGACAAAAAACGACTGCCGACTAGGCTTCTTAGTGCTGCCACTGTATCAAACACTGCCATGCTAATAGCATCCTAACCCAAGGCTATTCAAGGTGCCTCAAAGGTATCTGCGCCTTATCAAGATAGACTGTCTACCCTTCAGCTTCAAAGGGTGCTTAGTGATGGGCGAATATTATCTAAGAAATTTATACTCAATAAAATTACATTTCATGGTCATCAGCGTTTGCTGGGCAGCGTTTGGAGACGAGGTGCGAACCTGGAAGAACGCTGCTCATTCTCAACCTTGTCACAGATGCAGAGAAATTAATCGTATTTAGAGCTGCGCCGTTCTTTACTATCCGGGATTCGTAATGCAAGTTCCGCTTCTTTCACATCTGGCCTCTTTTTTCGGTTAATCGATATTCACAGAAAGTTTAATAGAAGATAAAAACAACACAAAATTGTGGACAAAACCGAGCAAACTGATGCAGTGGGAAGAAAGCTCGAGTCAGTGTTTTATGCTTGCTGCTCCAAGCATGCATCGCTATAGTTCTTGTACTGGTGAAGTGCCTGCAACGCTTGCCATGCAAACGCTTACTGAGATAGGGTACACAAGTAAATATATATACTAAGGTTATAGCACATCACGGAATTGTGCATAGTTGGTAATGAACCACGCAAAACTAATTTTATTGTCAGGGAACAGTTATATAAGGGCTCCAGCTAGCAACAGCTATTTCGCCCTAGCATTGTGCTTTTAAAGCGCCCACGTGGTTTTTGTATGGCACAATTTTACAAGTTTTATAGCAGTTTGACCGGGTAGATGAGGCAGAAATAACCACAGCCACAGTCCTTAACACAATGCCTTCTGCTACTTAGTCACAACGATAAATGACATATATCTTTGACTATGAATCACAAAGAGGCGCCCATCTTCCAATGCTTGCTTATTTCGGCGGTGGTGCTTTGTTTTGCGCCTGCGGCAGACGCCGTTGGCCACTCCAATAAATTGCTGATGTGCTGAATAGGGCCTGTTCAATTTCAAAGGCGCTTGCATTGCTTTTACTAAAGAGAAACTTTGCGCTATGCGGCAAGAACTTCAATCCGCTGTGGTCGCTGCATCCGAAACGTCGATGGAGTCATTCAAAGGTGCCTGCTTTTGCTTTTTTTCTTCCCTTTTGCCGCATTCCTATGATTCCTCTTCCGCGAACAAAGAAGGCCACAGTGCTTTTGTCTGAAACACGTCCACATCGCTCCGGTAGAAGGAAGCCAGCGATCTTAGCCCAGAGAGCAGCTGCCGATCTAATTAGAGTTCTCGTCATGTCGCAGAGGCTCTCTTCGGTAGGCCTGTTGATTACGTAAACCTTCAAGCCAACAAACCTAGGTTCGTTTGGTACGTTGCGCCCTCTGCACACTGCCTCCCTCACAGTTTGGAGCAGAGTGTGTACTAGGTTTCAGTTCAGTCATTGATGACACGCACCAGGAAACTAATGAATAGAGCGCTTCAGGCTGCATGCATTCCTTCCTGTTTTGTGTGCAATCATAAGAAGCAGAAGAATCCAAAAAGTCGAAATAAAAAGCAAAAGTTTTTCGTGTCTAGTTTCACAAGCGACAGTTATGGAGCTGAAGTGCTTCAAAATCGAAACTAGCTTTTGCCTCAAGTACGGAGGTGCTCGGGCCTCGTATTTTTCACAGCACTGCATAGTTTCTGAGAACGCTTTGAGTTATGCCGTGCAATCAAAACGCCTATATGACATCTATTCTTGCCACGCTTTCGCAGCTTTCTTGCACTTAGCAGCCGCCCTTTTCAGTCATTTAGGGTTGATGGTTAACAAAGGAATGCTAGGAGAGGTTGGCTGAACCTATTTAAGGGTATTGTTCGAGTGTGATTTTCTTTTGTTTTTATCGATTCGTTATGTATTTTTTTCGAAGACAACTGAAAAACGTCTATCGTAGCGGCCCTATGCAGACGGAAACTAAACAAGTATTCGCTACCAAACGCATAAAAGAAATGAATACACCAAAACTCTATGAGGAATTTCTGCATATGTCAGTTCTTTGAACGGCTGCTGTTAGAACAACAGCCGTTCAAAGAACTGGCACATGCAGAACTATGCAGACGACAATTACAGGACTATACGCTACCAAACACACATAAAAAATAAATACACCAAAACTCTAGGAGAAAATTCTGCATATATCAGTTCTTTGAGTGGCTGCTGTGAAAACAGCAGGCTTGCCTGTCCAAGCGGGACATTATCTCACTGCAGTTATTGTGTACCAGTTCAAGAAGTGTACAGCGACGAATAGCTGACACGAAAGTTAGGTGGCATCATGTTTTAACTGCAAATTGACCGCAGTGCAGGGAACGCGGGGAAAAAATTGGAGATTGGTTCCGTGAAATATCTGTGATCACCCTACTCCCTCAGACTAGTAAGCCTGAGTGGAACTTTTTGTTTCCCTAATACGTTTCACGAAGAGGGCAGGCACATGTTTCGTGGCGTTTAAACAAGACGTTGGCACTGTTCTCTTTGAAAGGCTGGTGACGTAGTCAAAAATTTTCCTTCAAGTCAATGTTCTATGCATGGCACATGCCTGTGACGGAATGTTCTTAATGTGAACGTACCATTGCAACATAACAGCATAAATTGCAACCCAGATCGATCTTCCGCGGTAGAGCAGGATTTTAATAAAACAGGGCTAGCACTGTTGGCATCAAAGTTAACGCCCATTGGAAAGGGGCGCTGACGCGGAGAGAGAAAAGAGAAAGAGGAGGGAGTAGGAGATGTGTGAGCAGCTTAAGGGTATTTGGGGTATGCGGCCATTACTTTCTGATGCTCCTATTTTGATTAGATGGCGTTCCTCCGTATTCCAAATGGGGGATAGTGGGCTCTCCTCCGGGGGGACTGGCGGTGTGGTACGAAGGGTCATCCCGCGTAGGCGGGAAGAGAAACGGGATTAAGGGAGGCACAGGACTTCACGCGGGGTGTTCCGCTGACGATTTGCATTTTGGGCGGTAGGACCGCAGCCGCCGCGCGTGGATGTCGGGGATCCGCGAGATTGACGGTTGCGTTTTTAGCCGCGAGGCTTTCTGTACCAGAGTGGTACGCCCCCTTTCTTTGACTCGTCGATGGGTATGTGGTATTTGACTGTAGCTGCTGTAGCCATTTGAAAACTGGCCGGGGGGCACGGTAAACGAGAAATAAACGCTTTAAGGATGAATACTCAACTGAGAAGTCAAATTTTATTGCATAACAATGCACGTTCTGAGAGAAAATGGAACGCTGCTTGAAAAATTGCGGCAGGGCGAGTGTTTTTTTGCTTGCTAATTTTCATAACTTTTTCGAAGCTTCTATAGGCGTTTCTTGAAATCAGTGAAGATGGCTACATTTGTATTTCCTGGTGGACATAATAGTAGGACCATTTTTTGACTACAAAAAGGAATTGGTTCAGAAACAAATAAAAAACTAACGAAACTATACTAAACCGAAAATCTAAATGAAAAAGCTAACGCCGCGAAGATTTATGGTGTGTCGGTGGTCTCGTGCTCTAATTTTTCTTCTCTCACATCGTGGAATGTTTTTCATTGTGACACTGTATGTTAGATTTCCTGACAAAAAGATCTTGCGAATATAAATGTGCTTTGAAGAGCATGTGTGAGCGTGAATTACAAAAGTTTTTGAACCATTCATGTTATTTTGTTGAATCGGGGTTTCAAATCACACACACTATTTTCAGATTTCTTTCGATCGTAACAGATAATGCGTGGTTAAATGGGGTCTGAAACACCTTCCGAGGAGAGCACATCACACTCGCTCAATCACTGCATTGTGTTTTCATTAAAAACGTGAGCCAAATAATACACTTCTATACGCAGCAGAGGACCCACAATCACGCGCAAAAGTTTGGGAGCACTTCCAGGTGACTTTTTCATGCTCACACACTCCCCCGTCGCACGTACCTGTGTATACAAGTTGAGAGGTGACTATTGGTTACATTCTTTCAGAAGTCAGGGATCTACCATGGCCGTGGCCAATAAGCCGCGTAGCGCCGGCGGGTCAGGAAGCTCCGTTCCCGGAGGCGGGGCCTGCGCAGAAGCGGCGACCTTCCAGCGTGAAGAAAGTCACGAGAGGAGAGGAAAAGGCGTGAAGATGCTGAAATTCAAATTATAAGTACAAATATCTCTGCTTCTACAAAGCGCATTACAAAATTCTTGCTGGACAATTTTCGTGAAGTGGTGTGGTTTAACATCTCAGGCATGTCGCAACTTTATTAGAGCCCCTCTCAGACCCCCTTTAAAATGCATTATTGCATGCGCATCCGTAATATCCTTTGTGAATCTGGGCTGTTTTGTAATAAAACTGTAGCCACTATTGTAACGTTCATGCTGACGCCATATTCTCTTAATTTAGCGGTTTCTGACACCATTGTTGAATATTCCATCTTGCCGCGAACTAGCTGATATGCCAGTGATCTTGTTAAGGCAAATTAAATTGCGAAAAAAACAAAAAGCGTGCCGCAGAAAAAAAAACAATATGGCCAAGTCATCTATCGAAGTAAATTAGTTAAATAAAAAGCTGAACTGATAGGATTCTTTTATTTATTAATTTATTTGTGCTGTACTTACATTTTAGAATAGATGCTGCACCTGTTTTTCGTACATCAGGTAGGAGAAAAGTTTAGAGTTTCGAGACGATCTGATAAAGCTGAACAGGGCCTGGTGGGGCAAAATCATACACTTATCTATTTCTGTTGCCCATTTTGTGTTGCCGTGCTGACGTGATTTTCGGCGGGTGTGAAAGAGTCTATTCTGCCAGGAAATCAAGCCTACTCATATTGCTGATGCCAAGTAAAATTCCGTTTGATCGAACGAAACGATGAGATGGTATTCCCAAAAGCCTTTGTGCTGGCTCACCGATCTTCTCTGAACAAGAGTACGATACCAGTTGGTACTTATGTGTAGCACTGTGCACTAACATTGAAACAAGTTGTTGCATGGATAGCGTCGGTGATTTTCTATGCAAAAAGGCCAGCACCAATCGTATTCTTAGTTAGGACCACGCTATCTAGTGAATAAATAACGCTCTGATTACAACCAATAAAAAAAGGGGGCTGGCGGAACCCTCTCCATTGCAGTTGATGACTTCACGAGGAGCTGCTCGTCACATTGACCGCACCCCGTGCCAAGGCCGACTCCCAGATTATTGCTTCTAGTATCCAGAACAAGGTGCAGTGGCTCGGGGTTCTCCACAAGGTGTCTCCTGGGAAATCCGATATGTTATGCAGCGCTCCACGATTGCTTTTGGCATATGGTTGTACTCTTTGTCTTCAGTTGGCAGCGGCTTTCGGTTACTACAGGAGCCGAAAGCTTCGCAAGCTCTTCGCTCAAACGGCGATTCGCATAGAGGGGGGAACTGTAGTTTGCCTTCAAACTGTGCTTTTATTTCCGTTGCTTAGCTCTTCCAGACATTCTTGCGTGAGCAGCACAACTGCACCCATCTCTATCCTGATCTAGGAGTCTGGGGCCAGCCTGCATTGAAACCAACGGGGGCCAGATTACATCCGTAGAACACCACCCACAAGCAAGCTCCCTACTGCGCCGCCTTAGCTAGGCGGCTCCCAACCTGCACCACAGCAGCCTTGTATCCATTCTTTGCCCGTGCCACATTCACTCTTTAGAAGCGCCATCCGCCGCCCCCCTACCTAAACCGAGCTCAAAGACACTGACCTCCAACCTCCATGGCGTCTCCCTCAACTAGAACCTCGCCCAACAGAGGAACGAGAAACTGACGGCGAAATCGAATTCTAAGGCGCTGTGGTAAAAAAAGCCTCGCCTCGGAAGCAGCTCCCACAACCTAGCAGCCACCTCCACACCCCAACTCCTGCGGACGGGGCTGAGCATCCACCCGTCACCAACCTTGAGAGGAGGAATCGATACCACCGGCGATCCGAAAGCAAAGCGCCAAAGGCGGAAAAGTAAAAAAAAAATTGCAAATGGCAAAAAAAAAAACACTGCAACAAGCCCAGGTGAGCCTGCCAATGAAAGGCGAATGCATCACTAAGGCAAGTTCAGCAAGCCAGCAAAATAGATATATTAAATGAATGGACGCAAGTTCAGGTATATGAATGTGGCAAAATAAGAAAAGTACCAAAAGCAAAAGCATCATTTCGAAACGCTTTAATCGTAGAAGAACAAAAGCAAAATTGCCACTGTAAGCACAGAATAGCCACGTCAACCTGTCTGACCTTCCGTCCGTATTTTTTTGGGATAGATCACTTATTCGATGTACGCAGAAGACAAATGGTCGTGAAATAATGCTACAGAAGTAAATCCACATAGAATATAGTTGGAGTAGATGCAAAAACTGGGTGCGCTTCAAGCTTCGTAGCCTCTACTTGCATTATTGATTGCAGAAGTAAAACCTGCGACACTTTGTGTACGGCTAGTTATGACCCGCCATCACTGCCACACATCTACAGTGTATCTTTTCTTGCGTCTTACCGTTTTTTTCTTCCTACAACTTTCAGGAGCGGATGAGAGAAAGGTTCTGCCAGCAGAGACCACCACTTTTCTCCTACTTGAACTTTTTCATCCTCCGGCGTTTTTTACTGCGTACAGTCGACGTCAGAATTCTGTGAAGCACTCTTATAGTGCCCAGAATGCTGCTAGAAACGCCGAGGGAAGTTGATAGTTTCAAGTTAACGGATTCTAATGCAAAGGGATATTTGTGTTTGCGGCTGGGCACGCCAGCTAGGTTTGCCGGTAAACCCCAACAGCGAAGGCAAGGCCTCGCTTCGTGTGCACAGCACTCGAGTGTTCCATAAAAGTCTTATGAAGATGATACTTTTGATATACAGATACAACACTAAAATCACGGTGGCATCAGGCAGTGGTGTGCACAGCTGTGTACTTCTTATTAAAAAGAAACAATTGGATGTTTAGTAGAGACGAATTCACTTATTTCCAAGAGCAGCAGAATATTTAAAATGAACAAGCAAAGGTTTCATCATTCGTACCATAATCAAAGCCGTCAGCATAATTGGCCTAGCAGAAAAACATTAATGCTATAAAATGTGCCGTTCAAGGAACATGGAAGAATAAGTATAAATAACAACGCTTTACTTCTTTACAACCGAGCGATATCTCAGCTGCCTGTTTATTTCCAGTTGCAAGAAAACATACAGAAGGTGGCACGCGTGCCCCAGAAAGGAACATTACGATGCCGGTCATTTTAGCTCGTTCGTGCATAATAATAATTTTCCGGTAAGCTCGGTCTAAAAACGCAAATTTAGCCAAGACATCGAATATTATTTAAATCAGTTAAACATAAAACGCTTAGAAAGGAAAACAAAAGAAACATCTCATCAGCACAGCCCCATCAGCGCGCAAAAGCCGGCAGACAAATTTGGAACAAGGATTGACATACTAGTTCTTCCGCGTGTAGGTTTTTGGAAGTTTTGAAAAATAGGCTTTGTGGAAATAAAACTGCCACGTAAGCTGTATTGGTTGCGTTGGTTCACGTCATAAGACGGGCAAGATGATTGTTTTGTGGTTTGTGCGGGCTTAACGTCTCAAAGTGACTGAGTGTATGAAGGACGCCATAGTGAAGGGCTCCAGAAATTTTTACCACCTGGAGTCCTTCAGCGCGCACCGACATCGCACAGTACACGGACCTCTAGAATTTCGCCTCCATCGAATTTCGACCGCCGCGGCCAGGATCGAACCCATGTCTTTCCGTTGAGTAGCGGAGCGCTATTACCACTGAGGCCCCGCGGCGGCTTCTAGCAAGATGAGTTCTTTTTTCCAGTAATTGGCTAAAATCTCCTAAGTTTCATTTTAACTTGGAAGAACTTGGTGTTCGCTGACGTGTTCTAGATGGCTGCTGCTGTTCTCTGCTTCTCCTGGTGTTCCGGCTTGTTCATCATTTGTGAGCGCGTGCTACGTTGGGGAATTTGGACAAGGCGTAGGTTAAGCCGCAGTTCATGTGACCATGAGGGCACTTTTTGCTCAGAGATGTCGTTGACCTCCCCAGGTGGAGGGTTGGCATCTTGGTTTGCCAGTTTGCCAGCCCAAAGCTTGCCGCTTGAGTCCTAAAAAAATGGCATTGATGCAATTCCCGTGGCTGTGGTACTTATCGGTGAGGGTGCGACCAAAATGAAAACCCGCAAACTAATTTTATTTATTTTATTTATTTATTGATACTGTTGACCCTCGCTTGAGGGTCGTTACAGGGAGGGAGTACAATGCAATGTACAACAGAAAAAATTCATGTCTCATAACATCAAGTTGGGTGCCCCCGACACAAAATATCGATAGAACGTTCGAACTTGTGCACTTCCGATTGTTCGACAACTTCAACAGGCAAAGCATTCCAAATTTCGATGACATCAGGTTGACATCAGGACCTAATATCATTGACAGACCACTATCTACAGATATCTGAAGTGCGTCTATTTGACCGTAGAGGCATTGTGTGCAAGTCCTCAGACATCGCTTGTGTTGCAGACTTTCTTCAGTGCAAAATTTTCAGCTCACTGCCGGTGAGAGCATTCATTGCGGAACAGCCTGCATGTGTCAAGGGTATCTGTCACATATATTAAGGAGCCTAAATTAAATTTTAAAGGAAAAAGGTGTGAAGAAGACGACGCATATTAACCGAAGAATAAAGAGGAAGAAGCATTTGTTGAGGTGGAGAGAGATGATTGGTGGAGAAGCATTCGGTGAGGTTGAGAGAGATAATTAGTGGAGAAGAGAAGACGATGACAAGGCTTACGTGGACTAACACCGAGTCTATAAAAGGGCGAGCGAGTGCGAGGCACTGGGGGGAACAGTAGAGAAGCGGAGGCTCCGGCAGGTCAGGGACACATCGGCTGGAAAAGAGCGACGCCGGCTACTGCTCCGGTGAGCTCGCGTTCTACGACATCGCATCGTGGACTTCCTGCCGTGCCTGAGCCCGTTCCAGGGAGTCAACGGAGGACGCTACCACCTGCTATGGCCAGGGGTGTCTCCAGCGCTGCTGCCACCCATCCGGGTGGTGCCTCACGCCAGCGACGCCAGCCCAAGCACGCCGAACGCCGCCTCGACGCCGGCTACGGGATCCATGCAACGCCGCAGCCGCACCGAACCAACCGTGAGCACGAACGCCGACCACGAATAGTAGAACGCTAGTAGTAGACGCTGGTAGTAGTGTGCCCGGGTCGTGTGTATATATAGCCTTTGTGTGTTGTGTTAGTTTTGTTAATGTTGTGTTCTAGTGTGTGTGTCACGTAGGGTGTATTAAATGTGCGTTTGTGTGGGTACAACCATCGCCTAGTCTATTCTCTAAGTCCGAGTGTTCTCCGGAGAGATCCGTGACAGTATCGTACATGTTGTAGACCCAGCATCGTCCCCGCAAGAAATTCTAGAAGAATTTCAAGATGCAGCAGTTGGGGTCCTTTTAGTCTACAGCTGTAGTTGAGAAATAAATGGCTCACGTGATGCTACTAAGTCTGCAATAACTACTTTTGCTGGCTCCTCCTTCAGTGTTGAATTAAGAATATGGCCGATTGTGTACCGTGTGGACACTCTGGAGCCCCGCCTTCCTGAATGCACCAACTTCTGGCGGTTCGGGCATAGCGGCAAAGCATGCAAGTCAGAACCCCCTGCCGTTTATGTGAAGAAGGTCATTCTTCTGATAACTGCACCTCATAGCAGCCTCATTGTTGCCTCTGCAGCATCATCCACTCAGCTGATGATGCCGACTGCTCAAAACGTTGTCGAGAGCGTAGCTTGTTGTAAATTATCAAAGAGAAGCGGTGCTCAAGAGCTGATGCTTACGCTGTTCTTTACACAAAAAGACCCATATGCTAGTCGTGTGCACGCTTCTGTAGGAGACATTGAGTCCAATTGACTGCCTCAATTGTGACCACAGCAGAAAAAACCCTTAATAATGTGGTTGAGCGAATGCTTAACACTTTTTCTGAGGCGTTGGCTCAGTTTGTTGCTATTGAATCCGTGTCACCATCAACATCCGCTCTGGCAGCAACGCCTGCCTCTGTTTCAGCTTGTGCAGCTGGTGCTAGCCGTTTAACATCGCCTCATGATCCTCTTTATGTCCCAGCTAACATCTCTGTTCCTAGCAGTGCAAGTCACACTGACATCGGCACAACAGATGTCGAAATGTCGTGCCCTACGCAGAAGCACCGTGCTACCTTGTCAGCATCTAAATTCAGTTCTCCACAGATAAAAGCTAAAAAGGACCACCTAAACTTCTTCCCCACGTTGATATCCTTAAAAAGGCGGTTTCTGCCTCTTCAAATGGTCAGTAATCATGGCAGGTATCAAAGTGCTGCAGTAGAATTGCCGCTCCGTATTGGCTTCTCTTCCAGATCTAGAAATACTTATTCACAAACATAAACCTGATATTGTGCTTTTACAAGAGACGTTGTTATCACCTTCTAAATCATTTGCAATGAGAAACTTTCGAGTTTCCAGGTCAGATCGAAATGTTGGAAAGGAAGGTGAATTGATAACCATGCTTTCTAAACATTTATGTGACCAGGCATCTATCTCTAAGAAAATTCTTCTCCCTGACTCTGAGTTTTTAACGATAAAAATTTCATTTCCACATTGTGCCGAAATTACAATTGCTAATATCTATTTTCCTTTAGGTGTACACGGACATACTGTTTAGACAGCTTGGTGACTGTGCAGTCATCGCAGGAGATTTTAACTCTCACCATAGTGACTGGGGAAGCCGTATTGATTCCGGCGGTCAGCTTCTCTGGTCGTGGCTGTCGGCAAATGCTGTACGCTGCTGCAATTCCAGATAAGTAACCTTTATGCGAGGGGATGCACGCTCAGTCATTGACTTAACTTTATCAACAGGTAGCCTAGAGGTTAATGAATGGTCGACAAAGGATTCGGGTACATCTAGTGACCATTTTCCTATAACTTTCACTATTCCGTTATCTCCGCTCAAAACTAGTTGTGTAACCAATAAATTTGTCAACCACACCATTTATAAAAATCTGATATCCGCCTCAATTGCCTCTCTAGTTAGTACAAGCCGGGATGACTGAACGCAGCAGACGGTTTCATTTTTGTATATGCAGTAGACCACTCAATGTTCACTCTGCCCGGAGCAGCCTCTAATAAAAAACCGTCTCCTTGGTGGACAGAAGAATGTGAGAAGGCCTATCGTCACAGAAAAGCGGCCTGGAAGAGGCTATCCTGCAATCTGAGTTCAGCTAATTGGTAAAATTACAAATGCTTTTCTGCATCTTTCAAAAGAACAAGTGCAAAAACCAATGAGGAGTATAACCAAAATTTAAACGCATATCTTTCAAACCCTCGTAATCGGAAGTCCCTGTATAGATCCATTGAATGTAACAAGCGTTCTGCAGTCCCTGTCTTCACTAGTTCAAAATTAAGTGTTATCAATACAAAAGGCTCAGGAAACCCTGGATTGTATTGCTCAAGGATTTGCGTTACGTTTCCAGGCACAGAGAAACGTCCCTTTGTGCACAATCTCACCCTCTTCGAATTATACCGAAGTTGACGCATCAGAGCTCCTCTCAGTCCTGGCAATGTTGCATCCTGCAGCTCCTGGACAAGTTGGTATCACTGTTGGCATTATTAAAAGTTTATCCAAGGAGTTTACCAGCGACCTCTTAGGTATCGTCAATCTTTCGTTAAAAAAATCATAGATTCCAAGCATTTGGAAGACAGCCAAATTATTTTATTGATGAAAGATGGAGGAAAATGATACGGCTTACATAATATTCGGCCATTTGCGCTAACTTGAAAGTTAGTCATATTAATAGAAAGAATAGTGCACAGTCGCCTCACAAAACATGTTCATGACGTCAACAGTCTCAGCTCAGAACAAATTGGCTTTCGTCGCGGATGCTCTATATGGTCCGCGCATGTTGATCTAGAGAGCAGAATTCGGCTTTCTCTACGCAGAAGGGAAGTTTCAGCTTCGGAGACGCTCGATGTAGCAAAGGCCTATGACAGTGTAGAATATACTATACTGCTTAACAGACTTGCTCAGTTACATCCTCCAACCTGCATTTATGCGTAGATATCTGAATTTCTGAAGGACAGATACTTTTATTGCACAGGGAGGACCCTATGTTCTAATAAATATTATCAATCAAGAAGTGTGTTGCAAGGATCGGTGCTACCCCGCTGCTTTGCAATATTTTCGTTAGTCGCATCCCCATTCATCCTGATATAAAAGTTTTTGTGTATGCAGATGATAAAGCATTTATCGCCTCGTCCAGGGATATTCATTCCCTTTACCAGATTCTGCAGGGAGATTTGGATGCTCTTGTAGTATGGTTGCACGGTATTAATTTAACACTGAATATTGACAAATTCCGGCGTTTTGATATTTCCTCCAGACACGCCTTTGCAAATTTGATTAGTCCATCGCTCTAACCAGATTCCGCAAGTGGAATCCGTTAAACATCTAGGTGTTACTTATTGCCCAGCATTAGATTGGAGCCTTCATATAAAGAACAATGTGTCTAAAGAAGAACGCGCTCTAGGCCAACTGACAAGAATCGGCAATAAAAAGTTTGGGATGCGCCGCGACACAGTGTTGTTACTTTACAAAGCCTATGTAAGACCTATACTTAAATATGGTTGCATTCTGTTCTATGGTAGTGCAAACTACAAGATTAAACCCTTAATATTACTAGAAAGGCGCGCTCTAAGTCTCTGCCTTGGTCTCACAAAATCAGTTTCAAACGCCCTGCTTTATCTGGAAGCCCATATCCCTGATCTAAGTTCCCGCTTTCAAATGGTCACTGTGCGAACTTTCCTCTGGTCGTTGGGCCCGGTGACAGATGTCAGTACTCCTATTTTTTGTCTCAGCCGGCCCTATTCTTTTCTCATCATTGGCCACCATATCAAATGAAACAAATTATGTTAACGCAGAACCTTTTAATGCCGGTTGGTGTTGATCTCAGTTCTTTGCAGTGGGTTGTTGACACGCCGGCAGCAGTGGAATTCCATTTTGACATCTTCCCTTCTCATGCGAAACACATGCCAGCAAACATTTTAAACGGTATTCTCTCGGATCACATAGAGAAATACCCCCATCATACGGTGCTTGCTACCGATGCCTCCGTCAACTGCCAAAAAGCTGCAGTTGGCATCTTTTCGCAGGATTTGGCATGGAGCTATTCCGTCCGCATCCCAGATTGTATTCCTATATTCTTTGCGGAATTTTTGGCTCTTGAAATGGCCCTTCACAAAATTCCATGCCATGTGTCTCATGTTATTATTCTCGCTGATTGTTTGTCAGTGTTAGTCTTCCTTGACACTTCACAAGCAGATTTTTTGAGCCGTATCCTGCGATTTTTTGTCCCATGCATTTTGAAGGTTGTCCGTTTTGTCTGGGTTCCTGGCCATGCAGGTATTCATTCAAATGAGGTGGCTGATTACTTAGCAAGGTCGACTCTTGACGGGTCAGTGACACAACCTGTCCCGAATTTCAGCCTCCTGGCGATTTCTAGGTTTCAACGGGACCAACACATACCAGCCAGGTTACGTGATCCCTTAATAAATACCCCTGATTATCAGCACTTAGCATATAATTGGAACGTGAGTTCGTGTAAAATCAGGCTGTGTGAGGTATCAATGAAGCGGTTTCGGTGCAGGATCCTCAGTTTCAATTTGTTTGAATTTCTATCTATGCAGGTGTGCGTTGACAATGACAAACCTATGTGACGCACGCGGGGAAGTTGAATCTGTAGAGCATTTTCTCCACTACTGTCCACAGTTCGAACTTCAGAGGAAGATTCACCTGGAGGTTCCTCTCTCCACGTTAAGGCTCCCGTAATCTCTGCCTGTGTTATTATCGTTCGGTGCCAGCGCCAAATAATTTGCATTGAGTTCAATTTGTGGGATTCTCTATGATAACATAAATGCAACTGGTATGTTCATTTGCTAATTCTTTTAAAATTCTTCGAGCTCTTCTTTTTCACAAAAATGCTGTCTGTTAATTTACATGAAATATTCTTCTGTTGTTTTTATTGATACATTTTTCAAAATTCACGGTTGGTAATCTCCTATGGAAATTTCCTTGTTTATGCCACTACACCTTGGCCACCCCCCCCCCCCCCCATCATGTGTGTATATGCCATGCCTTAAGAGAACGAAGAAAGAAGACGGCGCTGAACTGAAGACTTACATTTAGTCACGGAAAAGCAAAGAAACAACTGTTCACCTCTAGCGATTCACTGCGCCAGATGTGAAGGCTGTATTGCGCATATGAAGAATATTTGTGGTTTCTCCAAGCAAGGCGCGCAACTCGAGCTTCAGCTTGCAGAAGCGCACCATATCTCACAGTGCAGACAATATTACAACAGAAAGCCTTGGTTGTCACTTCACGCGAAAGTTATTCGTTGTTTTTTTTTTGACAGGTGTTTCTTGAGTTGAGGTCGTCTAGTTGTAATATGTGGTGATTTTTTCTTTCTGTTTCGGCAACCTATACCTCGCGTATTTGGTATACATTCATTCTTTCTTGCCTTTTCATTTTGGGACAACATCGGTATCTGCACTATGTTTCTTTTTTTTGCATTTCCACGATTACACAGCAGTCGTGAGTGCAGTGCCCTGTGTGTGGCTTTTTCGTCTTTCGTACAGTTTTGCATGCTGTAGTTGCCTTATATACGAATCTTTACCGACTAGCCCAGTTTAGAATTCTATAGTTATTTGCCCACATTGCAGAGCTTCCAGCTTCACTCATTCACACAATCATTCGAACAGAGCAGTACATTATAACTACTAGTCCATCACCTGCACTCAGTAAGCACCTTTCTGCCTGGTCCCTTTCTAAGCGGGCTTCGGCCGGGTTCAAGAGAAACCGCAAGAGATGAAGGGTTTTAGCGAATGTTTAATTGGTGTATAGGAGTGCAAAAAAGCCGCATTAATGAAGAATGCCTTCTCTGCAGATTCAAGAGAGACTATAATTGGCAAAAAGAAGCAACAATACAGTAAATAAAAAGCGTATCACTTGGCCCCGTACAGCAAGAAGATATGCCGGATGCCTCAGCGGCCACCATATCGGGCGTGAGTAACAAGGAGCGAGAGAATTTGAAGCGCTGCGTGTGAATACTGATGAGCCTTCATGGACGGCTGGCCAGCAGGGAGACTGCCTACCAACTCTTTGCTGCACCTGTCTCTGCGTCTGCGAAGATAAAGAACCTCGTTACACTCATACCCTCTGTGGCCACTGCTCTCCGGGTTCGGGAGGGAGATGATTGAGTGCCGCTAACTTATACGCGATGGGTTCTCGCGCTCAGAGTGTAGACTCAGGAACACGCTCTTTGAGAACTTCTTTTCTCTCCTGTGATGGCAACACCAGCAGCTTGATTCGCCGCTTTCAATTTTGACCTTTTACAACGAGCACACAGCTCCTTTGTACGCCGTGAGACCAACGCTTATTTAAATGACCATAAATATTATTTTTCGCTATGGTCGTTTCGTTTACAAATGATATGCAGCCACGTATGAATGCCACGTAGTAATCTGGCGGTGGGGTTTAATTCTTTTTGCTACATGATGTTTCTTTACACCAAAAAGCACACTCATGAAATTTCATAACAATCACTTCAATTCTTCAAAAGTTACATCGGTGTACCTTTCTTAGTACGCTGTTTCCTCCCCATAGCAGAAGTGGCTATTTCAATCCACTCCTATTTGGTGCCTTGATACTTTTTCGATGCTCTTTTTTTCATACGGAGGTTGAGATTGCACTTCTCGCACGCCAACATGGGCCTTTTGTGGCAATACTGGCCCCACACTTCTTTTCCTAATTTCTGCGGTAAGAGTCCTCATCTGCGAAAGACAACATGAGGCGGTGTTTCTGGAATAGCTGGTCGCTGGGTGCCAACGTGCAGTAAAGGACTAGTAATGCTTCTTATGAATGCAAATAGGTCAACACACTCGTCTCCAGCAAAATGGTATACTATCCGGCGTTCGCGATTTTCAGGCGTTAGCCATAAAATTCAAAGCACCAAGTGTTCACAATTGTCTTTCGTGCTGCGGTATCTTTGAAACAATAATTCGTCGATAAACGCGGCTCCGAGAAAATTATAAACTCCTACCAATAGTGTTGCTGTAAACCAGCTGCTCTTATCTTTCCCCACGGATAGATAACGTACTAATTTAGGAAATGCGCATTGTTCGTTTAAAGGCATCGGCAGATCCCTTGGTGACAAAATCGCGATTCGGCTGCAAAAAAACAAAACATACTCTGTGGTTTTCAAATCATACAAAATATAACTGGACTTTTTAAAGTACTCTGAGACCTAATGGATAAGTAGAAGGATACAAGGACAATCTCTTCCTTTTACCAGGATAGTTTAAGGTTGTGTGCTGTCGTAAAGTGCACCTGTAATCCCGGTTGAATACTGACAAGGCCAAAATTCTGCCTTGGTACCTGTACTGCTTTTATTTGCTTTGTTTCCTTATTCACCAAGGCACCGCTCATTGGTTTCGGCTTCTGTGATTCCCCCTTTTAAACACACTTATAGCAGCACAGATTGTTACTTTACCTCTATGGCGCTAAGTTTCTCTTTTGATAAGCCCGGATACCGTAACAGGTTGGCGTGCTGAAAAAAAAAAGAACTAATGTTTTACCAGCGGTGGCACTGCAGACAAGTAAGACTGCTGGCCGCCATTCAATTTATTTTTCCTCGACGATTCACTCCGCCCTGACTCGTAGTCGACACGTTGTTCATTTCATTAACCGCGTCAATTAAAATCCAGGTCTTATTTTATTAATTTTTTTCGCACATTTAAATTTTATCCGCTATTATACTCTTACCTGAGTTTTAGTTGTTTCTTAGCTATTTTTGCCATATTTATTTCTAATAGAATACAACATAAAAAGGCCGCACCCTCAACAATCATCCATGGACAGCGGAGCACTTGTACTACACTAACAGACCTCAGCAGAAAGCAAATTTGAACATTTTAATGATTCGATACCGTAAACAATTCAAAGGCAATAAAATTCTTGCGCCTATAATACCGTCCCGTAATTCCCTTTTAGTTGAGATAAACGTAAAAGCCTAATATGCGGGCTATTTTACTGTCTCGTAGAAAGAACCCGTGGTGGCCTTGAATACGGGCAGAGTTTCATTGCAGAAAAGTGTCATTCGATCATAGTGGAATGTATATTCCCATTCACGCTGTTTTCAGCTTCTAGTTCGCATGTCGAAGACACAATTTTTACAGGCAGAATTTTTTTCTGAATCTTAGGTTTTCGGGTTATGTTTGCCGCCATTGAGAGTCAGGAACTGCAGGATTATATTTTCGTCTTGTTGGAAGCTCGACAGCACATAGGAATAAACACGGTATTGATCCATATAAAACCTCAAAGAAAGCACTGCTATTTTTTCGCGCGCGTCCGTAACTCTATTCGTTTGTATTACTTTTTTCAATCATGAACTCTAAAAATGTGTAGCATGTTGGACAAGTTGGCGTTGGCTCTGGACTGAAACAATACTACCGGTCTAAAGCCTTGGGGAATTCTCCAATATAGTATAGACTTGTAATAAGAAGGTATACTCATTGGCATCCATCCAAGCTCAGCCATACGGCTACAAAATAAAGCAATGCAGCTTCTACAGAAACTTCGTAATTTTGAACAAACTCTTTCATGTGCGGTGTTCGAACCCGGGACCACCACTTCACCGGGGCAGTCGCTCTGCCAGCCGAGGTTACCGGGACAGCTGGCCTATAATAGACGAGAGCGACCTAATCGAAATGGGAACGGTGCGTATTGAGCTTTCAGGAAAATCTCCCAAGAAGCAGTAGACTTAGACAAAAGGAGTAAATACTCAAGAGCATCCACCCAAGCGTGGCCGCACGGGTATAGATGAAAACAATACAGCTTCTACAGAGACATCATATTTAAGAAAAAAATCTCCTTGTCCAGGGTTCAAGGCCGCGACCACCGCCTAACCGGGACAGGCGCTCTAACAACTCAGCTAGCTATGACGGCTGACATATGGTAGGGCGAGGGCGTATTGAATACTAACTAGAAGTGGGAACGGTGTTGATCCAAAGTATGGGGGAGTCGCACAAGGTTAAGTGGACTTTAAAAATAAAGTAAAAACTGATTAGCATCCACACAAGCGCTGCTATTAAGCTACAGAATAAAGGTATAGAGTATTCACAGAGCCTTTCTAGACAAAACAATTATTCCTGGTCCTGGCTCCGATCCTGAGGCGATTGCCTAAGTTGGGCAGTCTTTACCAACTGATGTATGTGGGACGGCTAGAATATGATAAAACGAGATCGAATAGATGAACAGCTCAAATTTTGACCGGTGCTAGTTTAATACTGAGTGTAATTCCCCAAAGTGAAGCACATTTGTAATAAATCAGTAATTACCCATTATTGTCTTCCCTAGCGCAGCGAAACGGCTACAAAAGAAAGATGCAAAGCTTTTACAGAAACCTCGCAGCTGACGAAAAATTAATTTTTGTCCGGGCATCCAACAGAGTACCACCGCCTGCCCTGGGTGGCAGTGTAGGGCTATCTAAAATGGCGTTATTTTTAATTACACTTTACTGCTTACAATCCTTGCAGTACGGAGTTCCAAAGCACAAAAAGAAAATAAAGAAGCGTTTCTGAGGTCGCAAATAGCCAAGTGTAATAAACTTTCTGAAAGCTAAGAACATCCTCTGTTAACACGTTGCCGAACTTAAAAATCGAAAACAAAGTTGGGCTAGAAAAAGGCAAAAAATTGGGAGATGATTTAGCACGGCGAAGCTCACAAAATCAAGCAGTAGTACTAATTTCGGTGGGCACTTAAGGTCCCGAAAGGCTAAAATCATTTAAAGTAAAGGCCTTTGGAATAAATGCCTTTGGCCTTGAGGCCTGCTGCTTGAAGGTACTTGCCCGGAAGGCGTTTACTATAAAGTTTGTCATCCTAACGACCCTTTTTTTAAAGGCCTTTCATGTAAAAGAATTTATCTAAGCGCTTTTAACACATACGCATTTAACCGAAACCCTTTATCCTGAAGCTATTCGCCTTGAAAGCTTTCATCCACGCGAACGCCTGGTGTACACACCTGCCATGTGTACAAACCGCGCACAGTGCACACAACCCAGCGGGCAGGTTCAGCCGCCTACCACAAAGCAGGTTTCGGGGGTAAACTACGCACGAAATCGGAAAATGCGCCTAGCACTGCTACCGCATTAAACAGCAACAACCTGTGGACATTGTCGCATGGCACACCCTTGTATCTCTTCTCTAACGGCGACTGGTAGCTGTGAAACTTTATATTGTGTTTAGAAAGCTAATTATCAATGTTTTCTTCTATGTTTTATTATATTGCATTGATGCTTTCCAACAAACAAGATGAAAAACGGATAAAATTGTGCGATGAAGATTCGACCTGGAATTGTGAAATGGTACGAGATCAGTCGAGACAAAAACTGTGATACTAAGACCAGAGCCTCAAGGTAGCAGCGACGTTTCGGCGCACGCTCAGCACCATCTTCAGGGTTGACTGGGTGGAAGTCAGGGACACTGGAAGCAAGAGACGAATTAGAGGCTCTAGAGTGTATTACGGCGGTGAATGAAAGCAATATGGAATGTTTTGCAACCCAGTAACTTGATGAGGTAAAAATAATAACATAGATAATAATTGGTTTTTGAGGAAAGGAAATGGCGCAGTATCTGTCTCATATATCGTTGGACAGCTGAGCCGCGCCGTAAAAGAAGGGATAAATTAAAGAGTGAAAGAAGAAAGGCAGAAGAGGTGCAGTAGTGGTGGGCTCTGGGATAATTTCGACCACCTGGGGATATTTAACGTGCACTGACATCGCACAGCACACAGGCGCCTTAGCGTTTCTCCTCCATAAAAACGGAGCCGCCGCGGTCGGGTTCGAACCCGGAAACTCCGGATCAGTAGTCGAGCGCCCTAACCAGTGAGCCACCGCGACGGGTGATGAGGTAAAAAGGATTTAGTTTTTGAGCAAGGCCTCTGCTTTTATACTCTGTGCTTCCCTAAAATGAGTCGCCGTTTAGGACAGCTGTCACCGTTAGGAATCATTACTGCAAGAGGAAGACGAGGCGTTTCCAAACATGCTTTGTTTAAAAATAAACTGCTAAAAGAGGGAAGCGGCAGAGAAAGGGCAGAAAAGGAAACCAGTGATGGTATTTTGTCAAAAACCCACCTTTTCTTAGCCTCCAATTAGTACCTGTAGATATAAAATGTGCCGCCTGTGACGTCAGATCTGGTAAGCTACAACGAGGCTTGCTCACCCACTCTGCTGGCAAATCCAGGCCCCATCTCGCGTAAAGAGGCCAATGAATAGAACGGAAACAGAGAACATAGAACTTACAAAGTACGGCCCTGTCTAGTCCCACTTATGTATCCAATACGAATATACTTTTTCTACAGTGGGCACCGTCTTTTGGGATATTCTGAGTAAAGGTGAGGAAATAGTATAAAAATATCTTTTGCAATTCTTTTTTTTACGTGTCCCTGTTTTTCAAGATACCACTTCAGCCACTGCCCCAAAAATACGTAAGCAGCTCATCGCAGTAGTCCTCAAGGCATCTGGCTGGTTGACCTGATGTGTTACACACGTACACAGCACAGCGAATACTGGAAGCTTGCGCATACACCCGAAGTCATGTCGCTCGCAGCGGCTTAGATCTGTAAAAAGCGAAAAGGGTAAAAAATACAGAGGAAAGAGAGCAGCAACATGAGTCTGCCAGTAATTAGGCTAAAACAGTTAATTGTGGATGTCTGCATGCTACGTTCCATGCGTGCGTATAATAATTATCAAGAAATGAAAAGAACATTTAAAGCTTCAGTTTAATTCATTTCGCCGAATACCACGTCGACTATTTCTGCCTCGTACTCGAGTACATACTTGCTCGGAGGGCGCGAAAACAAAACGCAAAGCTGATGCCATCCTTTGTATAAAGCTTCAGCAAGGCTCACTATATGAGCCTGTTTCTGCTGGCCAGTAAAACACCCACCAAGAGATCATCCTTCTTGCTCTGAGTTGCTCTCCTGCGCGGCTAATCCGATTAACCCCGCTATGCCTGCGCTGGTCGAAGCTGTTTAGGGACAGAGTAATCTTCTAATTGACGGCTGCTTTTTTCCCAGTGGCAGACACTAATCAACTACTTGGCCTTTGGGCATTTTCTTTGGTCACACGTCAACACAGCACCCACCCGCACTCTTCCCTCCCCAGATGTCTTCCCTCCGCTAGTTGAGAGAAAACTCTCTTCTCTCCTTTTCTCTCCGCTGCGTTTCGGAGTGTTCGTGGTGATGCTCAAAGCAGCGTTAGCACTGCACTTGGTGGCTTCGCGCTTCCTCGCCACTGTTTAATGAAAATTACTCTTGCTGAAGCTCTGGATGCGCGTTCTGCAGTATCCTTGCCTAGCGTTGTCGCTTGATCTTTTATTGGTCAGGTGGAAAGCTGAGCTGAAGCAACGCTATGAATGTTGCCTCTCTTAACTCTCCTGAGCGTGGTATTGGAAAGCTCGGAGCGACAACATGCTCGCAAGTCTTCGTATAGGTATGCAATCAGACCGGCTTCCAAAACAGGCAAAGGAAAATTTTAAGTTAAGCGATGTCGTAGACAAGGAAGAAGATGATCTCATTGGTTGGCGTGTAGAGAATGCCGCTGTTTGTAATTATAGAAAATATATTTTAGAAATCTGAAAATGCGACTCCAACTGTGCAGTCACCAGTGGCTGGTATTGAGTTCGCTTCACCCACATAACGCGGGTTCGGACCAGAGCAAGCTGAAGGCACAGCCAGCGTTCATCGAACGCCTGCGCTCTTGCTACGAAGTAAGGAGCGGTGACCGCCAAGGTTCGCAGAGTTTTGCCTCCCGGTTCTCTGGCATTCGCTAGGCACCAAGAATGCTAGCGATGAAATGCATGCTCCTTGTCTGTTCGCTCTATTCCAGGCCCGAACGAAGGCCCAGGCTTGGCTGGTTCTCCGTCATCACCTGCCATTGCCAGTGGACACGCGCGAAGAGTCCTTCAAATGTGATCTCCATCGTCAAGATGTGCTGCGCGCATAGCTCTTACTCTTCAATCGCCCTATGTCACGCGATTCATCACATTGCTTGGCCATGCGGCCTGCGATCACCCTTAGCTGTGCCGTCAAGGGTGTGTAGGGCTTGCTTTGCGCGCGCGGCGCAGCGGGTCAGCTTTCGGCTGCTGTGGCAGGGCTACGGGTTGTACATAGGTCCGGACAATAGTACAGTGTTCTGTACCGCAGCTTATCGCGTAATATACATTTCTGCTTCTAATTCCCTGCGTTTGTACTATATGGCTTGAGTGAAATTAACACCTGCTTCTAGTAACCCCACAAGATGAGCCACACGGTTGTCCGGTAGACGGGACCGCGTACATGAGTTAGTGTGTCTCCCAACGAACTCTCCAACAGCACTTGAGGTTGAATTTAGAACACAGCGAACTGCCGTCGCCTTGCAATCGGCAAGAAGAATCTTACCTTTTTTTGTTGCCGGCTAACTGTCGCATTCTCGAGCACATAGGCTGCCTTCTTTTAAAACAGCCCAGATTTGCCTTATTAATTACGCATCTTCTCGTTCGTCATTCACCTCTTTCTTGTTGTGTGTGCAACTATGAAAAGTGTAATTCCTTCCACCATTTCTATGCTTTCCTCAGCATTCTTGGGGCAACCTTAGTTTCAAGAGCTGCGCTATTCTAAATTATAATCTACAAGGCGGTATTTAATTATAATAAATGCACTGTAAGAGTGGTTAACTTGGTGGTACTGAGAACGTTGGATGCAGCGGTGAAGCAGTGGTGGCCTGCCATCGGTGAGGCTTAGCAAGGTCTCTCTCAGATCGGTGGCATTGCGGATGGGCTAATGCCCATGTTCTTCTTCACAATGGCCTCGGGCAGAAAAGGAGCCATGCTGGCGACTCAAGGTGCCGATAATATAACCGGGTCGTAGTGCAGCTTGAGGTGTTGAACAGTCTCGCGGTGAGGGGTCCGGGATCGGCAGACTGCGTGAGTGGTTCATTTATGTAAATTCGGACCATGCGCTGCAGGACGCACAAGGGGCCTTGATACCTCAAAATAATTTTTCTGGAGAGGCCGGGAGTACTAGAAAGTATCCAAAGCCGCACGAGTGAACCCGGTTGAAAGGCCGGTGCATGCTTATCTTTGTCGTAGCGGTGTTTTTGGCGCCCCTGAGTGTCTGTCGTGAGCAATTTTGCGATCTGGCGACAGTAGTCGGCATGCTCGGCAGCTTCAGAGACAGTTGTACACTCAGATGTGACAGGGCGGTAGGAAAGAACTGTGTCGATGAGAGCGAGTGGGTGCCGGCCGTAAAGCAGAAGTGCATGTTGTTGGGCGAGTCGGTCGTACATCGTTGAGTAAAGGTACTGCGCAAAATAATGCAAACATGGACGATAAGGGCACAAGGACGGGCGCAGACTCGCGACTGGGTTTATTAAGAAGAACACGTACTTATAACTTCCACACCACCATGTCAGTCACTGTCAGGCAGAAGAAACGGACAGAAGCCAGTGGTGGATTATGTAGCAGTGTTATAGGTGTAGATTATAGAGAGGAGAATGAGGTCCTAGTTCGTGTGGCTGGCAGCGACGTACAAAGCCAGCATGTCACCAAGGGTGTGATTAAAGCGTTCGGCTAGACATTTATTTGTGGATGGTAGGCGGTACAAGTCCAATTTTTTATATTGCACTCGGCTAGCAGAGCTTCTACGACGTATGACAAGAAGTCTGGTCCTCTGTCACTGAGGAGTTCACAAAGAGCACCGTGGCTAAGAATGAAACGCTGCAGAATGAACGATGCCACATGACGAGCTGCAACAGCCGTGAGCGCAGAGGTCTCAGCATACCTCGTCAGGTGATCAATGGCAACAATAACTCAGCGGTTTCCAGCAGCGGTGTACAGCAGAGGGCTGTTTAAATCGATTTCAACGGGCTCGAAGGGGCGCAGCGACAGGGTAGTGGATGCAGTTCACCAGCGGCGCGATGAGGCTGTTGCATACGGCGTTTGGCAGGACGGGCATTAGGGCACGTACTTGAGGACGGTGTTCTTCATGCCGCACCAGTAGTACCTGAAACGGATGCGAGTGTAAGTCTTGAATACTCCGGCGTGAACGCTTTGTGGGTCAGCGTGGAAACAGGTGCAGATTTGGCAGTGTAGATAGCGTGGAATGGTGAGAAGCCATTTGCGTCCATCAGGGTTGTAGTAACGCCGATAAATGAGGTTATCGCGAATGGAAAAATGTGGAGCTTTGCGGCGTAGGGTGTGGGGTGCTGGAAACGTAGATGGGTCAGAGAGAAAGTCGAGAAGAGAGGCAATCGATCTTTACGCTGCTTTGAAGGCATTTCGCTTACGGGGAGCGAAGATGCTGAGGTTTCGGGGTGCAGAGGCTAGTAATCTCCGCGGTAGCGGGGAGCGGAACAAGGCATCGGCTTCTTAATGCTTGTGGCCCGACCGGTAGACGAAGCGTATGGTATATTCTTGAAGCCGGAGAGCCCATCGAGCCAAGTGGCCGGAGGAATCTTTTAACGAAGAAAGCCAACAAATAGCGTGGTGGCCGGTGACCACGTCAAAAGGATGCCCATAGAGTAAGGGCGAGACTTTCCGAGAGCCCAAACGTTGGTCAAGCACTCGTTTTCCGTGATGGTGTAGTTGGACTCGGCTTTAGTCAGAGTGCGTTCCGAGCGAGCAACTGCATATTCTTCGTATCCAGATTTGCGCGGAGCTAGTACAGCACCAAGCACAATACCACTGGCGTCAGTGTGTACTTTGGTTGGAGCATGCGGGTCAAAGTGGCGCATGATGGGTGGTGCCGTGAGGAGATGGCGCAAGGCGTTATAGGCATCATCGCATTCAGGCAACCAACTCGAGAAATCTGCACTGATGCCACGCAGCTGAATTAACGGGGCAACAATTGCAACAAAGTTCCGAATAAAACAGCGAAAGTATAAACACAAGCCAAGGAAGCTGCGCAGTTCCTTAATGGAAGTAGGGTTGGGAAAAACAGTCACAGCCCGAATTTTGCGGTGTCGAGACGGACACCCTCCTTTGACACAACGTGGCCTAGTTTTCCTGTTGCGGAAGATTAGGGCGCAGGCGCGTGGAAGAAAGGGAGCGGCGGTGTGGTGAAGGTGAGCGCTGGTTTGGGAAAGCGGAGGGGTCTCGTGAAAAAGAACGATTCTGAGTCAGCTCAGCGGTGGCTGAGTATTGTGTTTGAGGAGGCCAGTAGCCGCCGACTAGGGGAGGTAGCGTGGGTGTTGTTGTTGTTGTTGCCTTCGTGACATGGCACATACCCACGAAGGGGGATTGGCCAGGGTTCAGTGCGGAGACCCCATAGAGTAGGGCAAACTGGTGCCAAGCTGATGACATCTCTGGTGAAATGGTCACTTGATGATGATGTCATTCCGTAAAAAATTATGCGTTTTCTGCAAAACAACTTCATCAACTGACGCTGTAATATCGGAATACTAGCACACGATGACGAAAAAGCCGGGCCACATGACGAGGCAATCCGCAAGAATAACAGACGGGGAGAATGTCACCTGTACCCCAGGAATTTCAGGTTGGTGGTAGCGGTCGGAAAAAGCGGTCGATTGGTGACGCTGAGGAAGATGGAAGCACTGGGGAAGCAGTGGTGGTCCTCTGTCGGTCATGCTGAGCAGGGTCTCGCTCGGAGCGATAGCAATGCGTCTGGGCTAATGGCCATCTTCTTCACAGCACCTCTTCTGCGGTCCATACACACGGCATTGCTCTGATGACTGGCTCTCCATTTTTTCTGTACTCTTGTGTTCGTACGTGTACAAGAAAGAAGTCGTTTCCAAGTTTAATTTATTGCTATTATACTGGTTCCTTTGTGTGCTGCGCGACATGCAGAAATTAGCTGTGTAAGATTAAGCATGAAAACTCTTGCTTTATGCCAAGGGGGCGACGTGTTGTAAAAAACGCAGAAACAAGAATAAAGGAAAAGAAGGAAAGTAATTTTATTGAAGGACATTTGCGCCACGAGAAGCTCATTACACTGTATTACAGCGTCAGTTGTTAAAATTGTTTTGCAGAGAATGCATCATTGTTTACGGAATGGCATCATCATGACGTGACCATTTCACCAGAGAAGTCACTAACGGTCATATCACCTATTGGTAACAAGACTTATTGTCTAGCATTGGTGTTGTTGTTTTGTCACCTGACACATTGGGGCGTGACCCAGGAATTATCCACGTCAGTAACTGAAAGCCTTGTTATGGTAGAAAGAATTCTTCAAATTCAGACTTGTGCGTTTTTCCTGAAAAAAATATCTGCCGGAACCCCGTGCCAGCTCTTTGGAGGGCCCTTTTAATGATTCCAAGTTCTTTTTTTCGAAGCAACCAGAGCGTCAATCTTTTCTGTTTCTTTGGGTTGATGATTGCGGGCCTAAAATTCTTAATTTCTTCAATAGATTTTTCCGGGAAGGTAGATTGCGGCGAGATAACAAACCAACTTTCTTCGTCTGCTTGCATTACTACTAGCTAGGTGCCTTCATGAACATGACAAGTATTTTGAGAAGTGGCTTTTTACTAGATCTTGCTCCTAAGGAGTTGAATATGCATTCGACGCCTTCTCCAGCGACCAGGTCCTTGTCCTTGTCTTTAACACCGTCGCCGACTTTTCGTACTATGGCGAGCAACCCTGAGTGGTTGTCACAGACCAGCGGGACGTGGCCCATTGGGAGAGAGCAGAGGAGAGGGCTCACGTAGAGCAGTAACTGGGTCGCAGCACGGCTTCTTGCTGGGGATCCGTCGAGGTCTTTCTCGGAGCTCGGCCATCAGCAAACCAAACGAACATTGAGTTCCGAGGAAGCGTGGCGTTTTCAAGGACAGTGGCGTATATGCGCTGGTTGCCGAAACTCGAGCGTGCAGGCCCGGCCGACTCGGCGACGGCTGTCACAGAAGGCATAAGTCTTGTGCGCTTTCTTGTGCCCTCCCGAGGGCGCGGCTCTCCGGCGCGCTCCGGGGGTGCTTTGCCGGTTACGTCGTCCCCTCTTCCCCGTCGTCCCCACGTGGAAAAACAAAGATTAAGCGTCCTGATGATGGGAGGGAAGCTGTGCGCTGGCCGCCGGCCCCGTGCGGGTTGCGGCGAGCTGAGGAGAACAGAGTGGAGGGAAGACAGGCAACGAAAGAGGTTGGGTGGTGTGTCCGCGGCGTTGAGGGCCGAATTACCGCGCCGAGGCACGCGTTCCATCGCACCAGGCCCGCCGCCGTCGGGCCATCGCCGCATCGACAGCCACCCGAACCGGAGTCGTCACCTTGGCCCCCGTATGTGAACTGTCCGCCGGACTTCTCTTTTTCTTTTCTATGTAATGTTGTATTTTCGACATATAATGCATTGTATGCCTCTGCTGTTCGTGTCCTAACTGGACGGATTAACTTTTGTATTGTGTGCCTCCTGCTTGTCATGTTCCGTGTTTTGTTTTGTTCTTCCTGTCACTCCCCGTGGTCGTTTTAACCTTTTTGTGTTGTTTCCTGCCGCCAAGTAAAGTGTTTGGTTTAGAAACCTCAACCCATTGAGTTCCTTCTCGATCTCCGAAGCACCGACGCACGTGCACCACGCACGGGCTGACCAACCTTCACAAATAAATTTTTTCCAACACCCGCCTTTAGGCCCCAGAGAAACGTAAAGCGGCCCCTGTGCCTCGACGGCTTGTGCTAGGCAGCCGGTCGACGAGCGGTAGTTGTGACAGTGGTTCTTGTCTTTCTGAAAGCAAAACATAGGTCCCCTTTCTATGAAATTCTTGATGTCACTAGGAAGGCCAGAATCGACAAGCACAGTGACGTGGTTTGCGGACTAACTTTGTACTTTTTTATAAGGAAGAGAAAGCCTCGTCTTCAGCAAAGTCAACTCTGTTGAAAGAGCAGTAAGCTTCTTATACTCGTTGAACAGGCATGTGGCCCGGTACAGGCCAAATCCTTCGTAGGAGATGATACAAAGCGAGTCGTAGTAGCACGGAACTTGTCGCCAGGACTTGGATTTCAATACTTTCCTGACTCTCCAGGCGTGGGCCCTGGAAGGCGCAAGGGCACCCAAGGGGAGTTGAATTTCCAATGCAACGTGCTTGCACTTCCTGCCGTAGGTGAGCATACGAGAACGGCAGGTGAGAACGGTGATGAGATTTATACAGAGGGCTGCAGCAGCTTGTCTGCATTCTAGACATAGAAAGGGAGTCATAGTAGAAGAGGTATGTTCTAGTAAATCTTTTTGATCGGCTAGTTCGTTCATGATCCTTGAGCGCTGACTAACAACTCTTTATTGTCGAGGCGAGGAATACTCAGCACAATATAAGTCAGGGGGCCAAAGATTACAACCTAATCCAAAGTCATCTAGGGGCGGCCAACACATGCATGAGCCAGAAGGAAAAAACCAGAAAAAAAGAAAAAGGGGTGACACTTTATCAAGTGAACATTTCAAAAAGCACTTTAATCAGCAGAAACCAAGGAAAACACAAGTGCCAAACAACATCGTGGCCAAAGGGCGGTGTCAAGAAAACTTTAACAGCAACAACGAGCGAGCCTAAAAGGGCCCAAGCAAGCGAAGCAAAAGCAGAGTCAGAAATCTAAAATCGGATAAAACGTCATACAACCGCCACAAACAACTAAAAACAAACGAATACATCCTAAAATGGAGCAAAAAAGAAACTTGTCAACGCCAAGAAGGCAAGAAGTAAAAACAGACTACATGTAAAACACAATTTGGACAATTACCACTTATGAGCCGCACCAAAAACCTGAGGAGAAGAATGCGCAGAGGCTAACATAAGAAACCTTCATGCGCAAACGGGAAGTGTCAGGCGAACATGCAAATTCAGGAATCTTTAGGCATGGCCAAGGAAGCTGATTTCTTTCTCGTGCAGTGAAATTGAGAGCGTGCTTACGCAATTGTACCCTGCCTTAGCATTAAAGGAGGGCTCAATGACCTCCCTTTCTGTTTTGTTTTTTGGTGTTGCTAAAACCCTATTTTCTCTAATATAGGTTTACACTTGTGGCGAGTCTGGTTGCAGTGGTCTGCTAGATTACTTTCAGACCCTCTATCAACGTTGAGGAAGTGTTCCCTGGCCCTGACATTAAAGCATCTGTCCGCCTGGCCTATGTACACACTACCGCACGTTAGGGGTATCTGATAGACAACCCCAGTCCAGCAGTGTGTACACCGTTGCCCGTGCCTCGTAGTGCAGGTCGCCTGTCTTGCCTTGTTGTTCAAGACACATATCTTTGAAAGCTTTCACGGTCCGGAAAAGACGGCCTGGACATACCGTCCTGCTATCTTTTTTCCGTTGTGGGACATCTTGTGAAGGTACGGTATGATTGCAATGCGTTTCTTCTCTCGCTCCTTCCTAGCCTGCCTCCCCTCCTTTAACTTTATTACCATCCCCTCACATATATTAGCTACTAATGAAGGCGTGTACCCGGCAGAGAAGAGGCGCTGTACCTGGTTCTCGAATCTTGATTTTGCCATATGCACACAGCTCTTGGCTAACGCCACCTGAAGTGCGCTTGTTACTATCATTATTTTTACTAGCTTAGAGTGCGCGCTGTCAAATGGTAGAAAACTCTTTATAGACCTCTAGAGTTGTTAGTCTGCGCTCGTCCGGTCGTCAGTGTTTTTTCTTTTCGTGTCCCCGTCTGTTTCCGCGCTGGTCTTTTTCGAATCATGTCGCACCAGCTCGCCCAAACGGCAATTGTGAATGATATATGAGATTCCATTGACGTGCGCCTAAGTATATGTGGGGCAAACGGGGAGGTGTTTCAATGAACGAGCCCGAGAGCATGCTTTGACACTCCAGGACAGTTAAGGTGCCAACCTACCGTCGCATTGTCGGCAGTGTAAGGAATATACACCGAAAGTTCCCAAAATTAGATTTTTATCTAGGGCTCAGAACAAGTCGGAACGAGAGCTAATCAACGCCTTTTTAATTTTCAATGAGAAGGCAAGTGTGCCAGAAAGCCATCAATTATACTCTCAGCAAAAGAGATATCCTTTTCGAATAGTCACGTCTAGTGTGTTTAAACTCTTCTTGAAGTTTTACGTGTTTTATCGTGTTTCAAATGCCCTTCTTTCTTGCAGCCCTACACAAGACTTTCATTATATCTAATGTATTTTGTCCACATTTGATTGAGCGGTCATGTTTTTCATCCCGTTTTTAGTACGTGTAGTATTGAGATTTGTTCGTGCGATATCGCTGACCTTTCGGTACGGGAGACAATCTGCGCCTGCGTGCTTCGTTTTGTGCTTTTTGTGTTCGCTGCTGTCCTTCTGACTTCATCCAGTTTTGTTGCTTGTTAAACTTGGCGAGATACTTCCGTTTTTCTTCTCGCCAATTCTTTATTGTACCCCTGGCCTGTTTCTTGTCACGTTATTAAAGTTGAAAGTGTCTTATGTGTCGTGTTTGTTTTCCCTCCGTCTTGTTCTCTTAAGCGCTGAGTTGTTTTTCAAAGATCATGAACCAACTAGCTCGTCAAAAACTGCTGCCCAGAAAAATATATTTTAATACAAGAGCGTTAAGAGCATCGTGAAGTGGAAAACGAGGCGTCGTTATCATCGCCGATGCCAGTTTAAAGGCTGGTTCCACATGCAAGCGACTGAGCGAACTAAGCGAATTAGAAGAGCTTTTTGGAACCTCCAAGAGGAACTTTTTGTAACCTTGTCGCTACATGCGCTCGAGCCGCCTCGTGGGCTCGAAAGAGGTTTTTGTGCCGTCGCGGCAGAAATCGCTAGAGTTTTCACTTGGATGTGAAACAGACATAATACTGCCATTGGTTCCACAGCTTGTCCCGTCGTTAGTGCCAGAAAAACCTTGTACGGACCTTCCACCCCTCTCGAAGCTCATCTGGAGAGCTGTGAGTGAGTGTGACGACATCGCTTGTCCTTGGGGAAGTGGTGTCGAGAATTTCCATTGCACACGGGGGCCTCTTGCAGCAGTGCGGAGTGATGCCATCATGTGGATGGTATAAAAAGCGAGGCGCTTGCTTGCTCCTGACACACGTGTGTGATGGAGCCGGTAATGTATAATAGGGCCTGCCTTTCTGTTCCCTGAATGCTGATGTGTCATCTACTTCAACGGGTGCACGACCACAAAGGAACGCTATCACGCTTTACTCTAAACGTGACCTTTAGCGTCTCCCAAGGTTTTCTTGCATTTAGAGGACGGACACATATTACCCTCGACAAAGGGCTGAAAGAATGCAAATTGTTTAGACTGTAATAAACCGAACCACGCACGTGGTGAAGGTATAGAGACTGCGTTTTCACTTTTCGAGATAAACTGTGTTGTCAGAGCGCTACTTTTCTTTGAACAGCACTTTTAATTAGAACTTTGTTCAGGGCCCCACAAAGCACTATAAAGCACGGCTGTAATTGATGGGTGATAAAAGTAAACATCTGAAGCACCAAAATGAAATAAAAAACAATGACGGCAACAGTTAGTATTTTGCATTACAGCGTTACCATAAGAGGTTTGCGCCTACTGATAGCCTAGAAGCGGGAATTGTATAGGAAAACCAAAACAAATTGTAAAGGACTTCGTCGGAAAGAGTAATAATCAAACATGGATATTTGCACCAGAGTGATGTGCTTAAAACGAATAAATGCGATTTTCGCTGTTCACAACGGGATGCAAGAGGCATGGCAATGAAAAAAGCCCAAGGGGGCAGCGAAATAAGTGTGGGGAAGCATAAGTCACATCAACAAATATGTTTCTATGGCACGTTCAGTTAGTTTTTCGTCAGTTTCTTTACAATTGTCGGTTCTTCACGCGTTATATTTGCACACCTAGCTCTGCCAGCAGGTACTCGCTTTGATGTTGGGCGATGGCGACATTTGCATATACCACCTTTTTGTCTCATTTCTAACTGCACTTCTCCCTTTAGGTTGCTGTTTAGAAACAAGGTAGCATACAATCCAGTGGCCAGGTTGCCACGTACCACAGTGGGTAGATTGCGGTGATGTCACAACGTCACGTGACCTCTCTTGACCAATCAGGGAGGCTCATCAGAGCAGGCTTTGATTACGCCACGAGGTAAAGTGACGCCTGTCGACCGATCAGCGAATATCGTGACGCCGGAGATTGGCGGGATTTGAGTGGGGCGACAACTTTAAAGCTCTCGCATTAAAACTTTATTCAGATCAACCTGAAGTGTTCAGAGGCTCAAGAGCGCTGACATCATGTCGTAGCAAGAGCACAAGAAAAAAAACAACATATAATGCGTCTTATTCAGCGAGGATTGTCAGGCGGCGTGGTGTTTGCGCGATAAGAATCCTCCTCCCTCATATATGGTGTCTATCTGGCTATTCCGGCGAAAGGAGTTCTGAAGGGGGCTGTAAAACAACTGGGTTTCTCCTCTGGGCGCTTCATCATATAAAAGATTGGCATCGGTGGACAGTCGGTCACTCATAATCAACCTAACCCTGATGGATATAATTGCCTGGTAACAGAAAAAGTCATTATGTCATAATTTAATGTGGTCGCCTTCGCGTGATTCTGGTGTACTGGCTCATATTTATTCAATATTTTCATTTTCCGCAATTATTCAGGTGGCTTACATCACTTCGATCTTATTCTCTTCGCGGCTGCTCGTCACAGGGTCTACATGGACATCGAGTGACGTTTCCTCTTATATTAATGATGAAGGCGGCATTATACCATGCTCTAAAACGCGTCTATGTGAAGAAAGTTGTCATATATTGGTTTTACAATGTGTGATCGTTGGAATCAAGCAGGCCGGCGCATAACCTGCTACCAAAATCACTGGAGCGGTTCCCGTTCTGAGAGGACGAGCTGGTACGTTCAGTTAGCAGAACTCCGCGAAAAAGGACCTGAGAAAAACAACGTGATAGCAGCAGACAACGCTAATGCCTTTTTTAAACGCTGTACTGCAACATACCCTTACCGCCTTTTCGAAGGAATGGCTTAATCAATGCGATGCGTCAAGCTCGTGCGTACGCCATATTTGGGTGTTCTACAATTATTTTGTTCATAGTGGTACAAAGATTTGTACGATTTTATTGCGTCGGAATCCCTAAATATTGATATAATACGAATTGACATTTGAAACTTCAAGCTTGTTAAAGTTAAAATAGTTGCTCATGGCTACAGGTGTTCTGAATGCTAGTAATATACCTGTATGTAAGGCGTCCAGCCTTTTTTTCTTTCAAACACCTACCATGTTATGTACAGTGCTACGGCTACCGCAAGATTCCCCGAACCCCTAAACATTCAAAGACTCCTCGCAGCAAACTTCGTATATGAGCCCTCCTTATAGAGAAGTGCTAAAAAATCTTTCTGATTTTTCAGTTTACGTCATGCTTTTGTTACTGCCGCTTTCTAGAGACATCTATAAATTTTCACGTTTTCTCTATTACGTTTCTTGACTGGAAAATGACAGGATTACACGTTATGAGCACTTCAGAAACTCCCTGATCTTGATCGCCTGCTAAATGCTGACACGCAAAAGCTAGACAACAGGCAGACAATGTTGTTGTGGCAGGTATCCTCTGCTATTGTTACTGATGCATTAGGCAAGTTTTAAGTGAAGCATTGTGCAAATAATCCGGAATCCTCAACCCAGCATTTGATAGCAGTCATTTTCTGTGTGCAAGATCACACACTCAAAAAAATTCTGTGAAAATAAGTGTACATTATATAAAAACAGCTGAGTTCTGCGTAAACATCACGGTGAATATGGTAGAACTTGGGTCCTCCGGTTATAGACCCATGCCTGAGGTGCATGGGGAAAACATGGAAATTTTCTTTATAGGCTACATCGTTGTTGATGCGCCTTTTTGCTGCAGAGGTTCGGAAACACATCTAATCGGATCAGGCGCAGAGGAGCAAGCGGCTCACGCAGCTGCGCTTCCACGTGTGTCCCACTCATTTCATTCCTTTAATGCATTCGCGGTAATCCTTAGATGTGGTTGCTCTGGCAGGTTTTAAATTTGCATCCCGGTAACAACAACACGCCGTGGTGACATACGCTGTAAACAGTTCCAGCCGGATCTCCTGTCATTCCTATGCGGGAAGTGGATTTATCAGAACGCACCGATGCACTCCGTGAAGAGACGCTGCACTTATACTGTGCAGTGCAAATAGCGTCTGCTGTGGGCGTCATGGTTTGTTTGCATATGTTCATTGAGGGGTGTCATTTTTTAAGGACACGATGTAACCAGAAAAATTGCAGGCACACTAAAAGTGCTCAAACGCGCCTCGATAGGCCGGTGTGTATGACGCTCGGCAAATGATCATAAGTTGGCAATCGCCATTCCTGCCGCAGTGCGTCTAGCACTCTGTCATGTTTGATGAGTACTCTGTCCTCGCGGTGACGTTCACTGCCACTCTCTCGGGAGAATTGTCCCTTTCAACTTCTTAAGGCACCCGTGACCTCAGTAGTGAGTCGCTGTCTTTGGCTCAATAATAACCTCCATAATCCTTGCACACGAAGTGATTCAAGCCTGCAGGAGTGCAGAGGCCCTGACTCCTTTCCACTTCCACCTCGTACATTGACAACAGAGTAAGCCTCAAAAACGAAAAAGTAAACAATCCGAGCCGTGTAGGCCGAATGACGCTTTAGCAGGGTGCAGCGGAGTCTTGCTGGCAATCTTTGTGTTATGGCTCACTCCGGTGTAACAGTTGAGAGGCAAAATGCAGAGGGCCGTTCCGAACTGCCAGTGTCTCTAATTATGCATGCGCTAGAAGAAAAATTTCTACTGCAGGAAGATTTGCAATGTAATACCTAAAAGAACTTTGGCTTTCTTATCAGCGGTGAAGACATTGAATGCACTTTTTATGATTACTGTGTAGCAAATATTACATGTATTTCGTTGTTGACTCCAACAGTGCTTCTTCTTCTTGCATTGTTTTATATTTTTTACTTTTGTCTCTTTTGGGGCTTGCATGTTTTACCTCTCTCGTATATTTTCTAATGCGGGTATAGAGTACCAGTAAACTTGATTAAGTAAAAGCTCAACATTTAAAATTGGGCGTATGCAGTCTAGAACTATGTTGAATTGTGCGTCTATTAGACTTTTATTTTAAAATAAATTGAAATTGGAGCATTAGCTTAGCAATACTCTGCAGCATTGTTCTGGCCAATGCGGACATCAATATTCAGGTTAAAGAAACCAGGAGATTGTAATTGATACAGCTTGATTGTGGCCCTTTTACTGAGTTTTCGGCCGGTCAGATCATCATCATCAACAACAGCAGCAGCAGCATGACTACACCCACTGCAGGGCAAACGCCTCTCCCATATCTCTCCAATTAACCCTGTTCTTTGTCAGCTACGCACCCCCCCCCCCCCCTATTCCGGCGAACTTCTTAATTTTATCCACCCACCTAACCTTCTGCCACCCCCTATTCCGCTTGCCTTCTCTTGGAATCCAATCCGTTACCCTTAAGGACCAGCGGTTATCTTGCCTTCGCATTACATGCCCTCCCCAAGCCCATTTATTCTTATTGAATTCGACTAGGATGTCATTAAATTGCGTTGTTTCCCACACCCGCTCTGCCCGCTTCCAGTCGCTTAACGTTACGCCTATCATTTTTATTTCCATTTCGCTCGTGCCGAAAGCGAACGGCTAGACGCGTCACTTCGAAAAGCATACAAGACGGCCCTAGGTCTTCCCATGTCCACAGCTACCCATAAGCTCATGGCTCTCGGAATCTCCAATACCGTGAGCGAACTGATCGAAGCAACCCTCACCGCCCAGTATGAGCGGCTCTCACTCACACACGCTGGCCGAGCGGTACTGCAGCAAGTTGGGATCTCCCCGCCGAGATCGGCCCCAAGTTACGCTGAACTTACATCGGAATATCGCCTAAATCTCCACATTCCTCCCATTCCCAAACGGATGCACCCGGAACACCCCGCCGAGAGACGGGCCGACCGGGCTCGTCAGTTCGAGAAACGCTTCAGCGGACGTCCGGACGTCACGTATACGGACGCCTCTTACCATCCATCGAGGCCAGCGATGGTGGCGGTAGCTCTCGCCCCTCACCGCAGCTGGTACACAGCCTGCAGCATTCGCAATGCAGAAACAGTCACCGCAGCTGAGGAGGTTGCCATTGCGCTCGCGCTAGCCGACCCTAATACCAAAGTCGTCATCAGTGACTCTCAACAGGCTATTCGCAATTACGATGCTGGCCGTATCTCTTGCCAGGCGTTACACATTCTACGTTCTACAGGACCCTCTTCCACATCTCGCTTACTTCTTTGGGCTCCAGCCCACGAGTCGCTCAGTGGAAACGCCCAGGCACACACTCTCGCTCGAGATCTCAGCTGCCGAGCCGAGAGTATGATCAGCCACCCTGCTTCCGCTGACACTAATATCCCACGCGCTTCACTATCTCTACTCACCACTTACACGGACATACTCCAGCACTACAGACTCCAAAGGTGCACATATCCTCCCGCACACCGCGATCTAACAAGGCGCGAGGCCGTCCAATGGCGCAAACTACAAACCGGCAGCTTCCCACACCCCCTCTTATACAGCAGGATCTTTCCGGAACAGATAGCCCCCATGTGTAAACACTGCTCAACTCCGGCCACACTCATACACATGGTGTGGACTTGTCCACATTACAACAGAGACAACGAAAACACCCCAGAGACGTGGGAGTCTCTCCTGTGTACTTCCAAGCCAGCAGACCAACGCTGGCTTATCCAGCGCGCGGTGGAGGCCGCGGCATCCCAAAGGATCCCCGCCGACCTCCTCTAAGTCAGCGCAACCGGTCCTTTGACTGGTCCCCTGTTTTTGGGCGCAATAAAAGAGTTTACCTACCTACCTACCTGCGTGGTCCTTGACTTAAGCTGGACCGTTTTCGTTAGCCTCCACGTTTCTGCCGCGTAGGTGAGTACCAGTAAGATAGAGCTGTTGTACACTTTCCTCTAGAGGGATATTGGTAAACTGCCATTCATGATCTGAGACAACTTGCCGTATGCGCTGCAGACCATTCTTATCCTTCTAGTTTTTTCCCTCTCATGATCCGAATCAGCTGTCACTACCTGCCCTAAGAAGACGTACTCCTTTACCGCTTCCAGCACCTCACTGCCACATATGGCTATTCTTCCGGCAAGATTCGTTTTCATGATCGGCCATCAGAAAACGAGAGCTATAACCTCGCCTTAGTTTAATGTAAATTTTTGTAATTCGGATCTGAACGCTGTAATATCGCCTCCATATGTATTTATTATGTACTACTGTCGCATGTCTGTGATAACTAAATGGGGAGGTATATTTTTAACATCAAAGATTTGTCATCAAGACAGGCTTCTTAGACACTTATTTTGCAGAAAGCGCGGAATGAAATCTAGTAATTGGGAAATTCGCACTAAGGGACATATATTGAACGAGGTTCTATGGTACTTTATACTAAACGTTTAGCGCGGCAGCTTTTTCGTCCTCTTTCCAAGGCATCTTTTCTCACGGTTATACAAGCGGAGAATTGGGCTACAGTCTATGGAATAATAGAGAAGCGTTCTCCGCGGAACACATTCCACGTCCGGCCATTTTCACCTCCCTAAAAGAAGGCGCGTGTCTAAGAAGGCAGCTCTCTGGCTTCTTTTACAGAGAAATTGAAACTCCACTGAATATTATTTTCTAGAGCAGTCTCCGCGGAATGTGTGGTGGCCTCTAACTTGGGAAACTGTAGCTCCGTAGGTGTCGCTCCTGGATGTGGACATGGTAGCGTCATAGAATAAGTATAGATGTTCCAAGATAGAAACAAAACTTCTGTAATATTTGCCGCTATTCAGTTCTAACATTGCTGCTTGATTTAAAAATCCTTGGGTTCTTTAAATAGACCGTCGAAATAGCCGTAGTACTGTAGCGCCCTGCTTTCTTCATCATGAATGCTGATCGTATCTTTTCTTTTTCTTGTCCTTTCAGTGTTTTGCCGCCTGTCGTTGCTCAACGAACCGTGTGCTTTCGGCAAAAACGACGTAAATGAGGAAACGGCACCTTCTCCTTTGTTTCAATCACGGAGACGAACAACGCGTATGACTACAATGGCCAAAAAAGCAAAAAAAAAGCATAGGAAGTCAACAACCCTCTAGTCTAGGGGGCAAGTCATATCGATCTTTGATTTTAGGACAACTTTTTAGATTTCAATGCGTAATTAAGTAGCAGCAATACACTCAAGAAAATATGCACCCATACATACAAAAAAAAAACAAAGCAGAGAATAGGAACACCGAGGCTGGCAGTTTTCTTCCGACTGCAGCCTGGACCGATGCTGCTCAGAACTGCGGCCGCTTTTTACACAGCTGTTATGCTATTCTCGTTCGACACGAGTGCGCAGTAAATTGTGCCAGTTAGCTGCCTTACGCGTGGAGCTATTCCGGCTCGCTTCTCCCGTCTGGCTGTTTACAGTAAAGATGTCGCTTACTCTGAAGAAAACCTTCTGCTAGTGCCATGTCGCAGACCACAACAGTGCGCCCTAATATAGGTGGCCATCTGTGCGAGCTGTGCTCTCTGTTGAGCATGGCTGGCTAATGTTCACTATGATGAAAAGTGTGAGACAATGTTCGTGAAAATGACAGTATACGCGGAAACTTTTCCGGCAATGGGGCAAATTTTACAGCCGTGTAAACATATCTGGACAAGAGCGCACATGATCGTAGCGTACATTTGCGAAATAGCGGTGACCCTTCTCTGAGACCCGCACAACTTTGAAAAGAGGGTGTAAATAAGCAGCAGACGTCAGGGTCTTAGTGTCAAAAAAGCAAAATGTGCAAAAGGGCCCGTCCGGACGCGTGAACATAAGCTATATGATCAATGGCTGCGTTTAGTTCCGGTGTTAACTTTCTTAAAGTTGGTATACTGTCGAAAAACGTGGTAAATGTGCGATTTTGTTGTTTTATTATCATAAAAAGCCTTTTCGTTCACAAAGGCTGAGTGGGAAAATGGCGAGAGGGCTGGCATGGGGTTGAAACGAAGAAGATGCGCATAGTATGCATTATGAAGCACGTATGCCTTTTTGAGTGCCTAAGTAAGAGCTAACCACCAAGGTCTACAAAATTTTATAACAGTGTAGTCGGCATAGTTTAACTGCACATTCTGTTTCATGTAGACATGCTTGTGGAGACAGTGGGAACATAGTTTCATGTGAGCCGTTCGCTCAAAAGATATGAGCATACTTTTTCGGTCCACTGCACTGGCAGACAAGATATAAAAGACCGAGAACATCCTGAATAACCTGAATAAAAAACATTGAAACTGTTAGTTTACTTTCAGGAAGCTAAACGTAGCTAATGTTCAATTTATTTTCCTTTCAACGTCACTGGATGAACCTAAAAATATGAGCAGCACGTAAACTCTGCTTTTTTTATCTTCTCTGGCGTATCTCAAAATGACATCCAGCACTTGTTTTGATCATTTGCTGTTTGTTGCGAAAGTATGTCTTTAGGCTACAACTCTCCAACTACTGAAATTGATTCTCTTCTAGACAGAGCTGATATAATCAGGCAGGTCAGCTGTGTCCCTTTGGCTCTCAGTAAATATTCTCTTTCGAAGACTTTTCGAAACTTTTACCATTTGCGCTGAACTAATGTTCCGTCCACGCTGCTAGCCTGCCTTGCCCAGATTTCTATCGAGGAGGTCGGCAAAAAGGATTTTATCCGCACGTGCCGCTCATTATGTGCTGCGGCCAGCTCGAATAGAGGTCGATTACCACTTGCACGAGGTGCACCTATCTTATTTTATTCATTTTCTAATTATGAATAATTTTAAATTTTGTTTATACAATTTTTATTCATATTATTTTAAATCAATTTCATTATTTATCATTTTCATATCTATACTTTGTCGTGGCTCGCCGATAAACGGCACCTTATAGCGGCTGTAATAAGCTCGACGTTTTCAACCTAATTATTGCTCTCGGTGTCAAAAAATACAAAAGAAAGACTGTCCTAAAGCCACGAAATAGAAGCGGAAAATTTACAGGAAGAAAGATCAATTTGACCAGCGCTTTGTTTTCTTCACCCTGTAAATACTAAGATGTTGTCTAAGGAACCATCGTTTGCATGCTGTCAGATTTTACTCACAAATATAAGTCCCAATCACTTCATTCTTGTGTCCAACACATTTTCTCGAACCTTTCTTATGTTCGTTCCCGTTCGCCGTTTCCTTACATTTTCTGTTTTATTAATTTGGGAAATTGCAGAAAATGTTTCAACAGGCATTTATTCATTTCAATATGTTAGCCAAAAAGACAAAGAAAGAGATTAACACACACTATGCAGCCCCACTCTCCTCCTCTGGCAGAGGAATTAACGTAAGAAAGCATAACGACTCGTCACAGAAAATATTAACGTATCGCCTAAAAATCTGCATCTGGATGGTCAGCTACCGATTCGGTGTAGAAATCTACTGCGGTCGCAGCCTACATACATGCGAAGAAAGGTATCCTAAAGGAGGATAAATCATCAAAAATACATAGGAGCCACACTGTCGGTCGAGCAAAATGTCACACACTTTACCTACTCACCTTAGCCGTGAGCTATTTCCAGGTTCCCCAAAGTATGCTGATGGAGTGCCGCTCTCACACTGGGCGCGGACCTTTCCGGCTTTTGGTGCGCCCACCACGGAAACGGCTCCTTCGAAATCTTTTGTATATACGTGTTTGAATTTGCTCCGCCGAAAGCTCCGCTGGAGACTTTTTGCTGACCAGCTCTTAGATAGACATACTACACAGTTAGAGCACACTATAATCATAGGGTACTATTATAATAAAATATTTCTACACTCTTATAGTGATATTAAATAAGAGACGTAATAGGGAAAAAGCATATTTCACTTGGAGAACAAGCAATGGCAATTCATATAACAAAAAACAACAGCCGCGTAGGACAGCGGCGCAGAAAGCTAACAATCGCTTCAGGGCTTATTTATGCGTGTTTGCGGCTGAGAGAGGCCATGCTTAAGTAGTGCCGCTATTTTTTTTTTCACGCTTCCGCATCGCTCTGCTCCATCGCATCAAAATCCACTCTATCAAAAGCACTGTGCCTTTATTAACTGTTTCCCGTCAACCGCTTTTGCAATTCATAGTTGCTGACAAAATGCATTAGCCCGCTAGCTCCTACCAGTGCTTGCCCTAAACATAACGCAGAGTAAACTAAATACTTCTTAACCCTATCGACAAAGTGCGGCAACCCACAATTCATGCACCAGGGCGTTTCACCTAACCGTTAGGTCAATGGAACGGTAAAAAATGCTCTCTGTAAGGGAAAGAAGAAATAAGAAGTTGGTTGTCTTCAACACCGCACAATGGTCTTTTCCGGTTTCTTTATGTTTTTCTTTCTTGGCGAAGACTGATCATCTTCAGGATGCGCGCGCCCCGCCCCATTTAGTTTATGCTTAACCTTATTGTTTTTCTACCTGATGCACGTCTTCCCGACCTTCTTGCACGTTTTGTGCACTATTGATTCTCTTTACTTCTGCCGCGGATTGGCAAGCAAACATATTATCCGAGAAATGCTATATTTTATACCGTTATGCTGTCTCTCTTTTCATAAGTATATACTGCAGCAAAGTTCTAAGGGTGAAATTTCTCTGAAGCGCTTGCAGATCATGGGAAGCCAGCTGCACTTTTGCTGTTCTTTTCTCCTAGCCGGTAAAACAGAATAGCGAAACAAAAAAAATTAATGCTGTTTATGAAGAATCTATTTATTTTCTATTCATTTGCTTTTCTGCTGAAAACTCTACAAGACACAATGTGGCACAAGAAAAAGTGGACAATAAAAAGTTTCCCAAACGGTCCTGAGCGTGGTTACCGTAGATGGAGAACGGTATCGCGAGAGCGGAGGCATCTCGAACCGGCGGGTGGTTAAGGTGAAAGGAGGTATGGTGAGAGCGTTAGAAGGCTGAAGCTTGGCTGGTGCTTGGTCCTACGCCAGCACAACCAAAAGCACAATGCACATGAACTAACAAACAGACATCGTGCTTCGTCAGAGCAAAGCCGCTAGTGTGTGGGTAACTTTAAAGTTAAAATGAGGGCTAAAACTGCGGTTAAAATATTTTTGTTTGTAAAATACGAATCCTTTTGTTGCTTCTTTGCATGAAGAATTTTGTACGAACGGGGACCATCACAATCACTTGAAATTCGGCTTGAGTAAGTTAACAGGGCATTCTCACTAAGATGACCGGACTTAGTCGTCTGGATAAGAAAGACGGCGGGACGAGGAGGGATTTATGCATTTTTTATTACACTACAGAGACTTACCTTTCGTACTCACCCGAGGAAACACCATCTAAGCGATCTTTGCTATCTTCCTATGTTCCCCGTAACATAAAAACACTCAAGTAAATGCACAGCAGTGTTCCTTTTCTTTACGAGTGGATGAGGGACGTCACGACTGCCAGACATTTATCGATCCTTCCACAGCAACTTTTATCGCACCAGACTAGCATCCTTTACCGCGAAACAAGTGTACTTGAGTAATTGTCGCCACTTCCCAAAATGAGGCGAGCGCGTTCTCCACTCACTACATATTAACAAAACATTTAGCGCAAAATTTCAGGAGGGACAAAGAAAAGGAACAAGCGCTAGTAATTTGCTTCGTAACAGCTAGCCCACGCTAAATTCACCTCTCCAGAACACACCAAAAATTTCCTTCGCTCCAAATCAGGCTGCTTTTGTGCCAAGGGTCGACAGGGGAACGTAACGCCTAATACACACGAGAAAAAAAAGCTTTCAAAAAGCCATTTTCTGCCTTTTTATCGAAAACTAATGTCGATAGCGCAATCCTTAGCACCACTTCACACCCTCAGCCCATTTTCTCAGGCACCTTGAGTGCGTTCAGCTTCATCCACTGCATCGCCTGCCGTACCGTTTCGACCATTTATGCAGAGTTCGCGGAGACACAGAACGTGACCAGGAAGCCACAATGTTTGTCAATCTCAGTGTCCTTTCTGGGTAGTACTTTGCCGAAGCATTGCTATCGTGTCTCCTATAGCCATCGCCATTTATGTTTCCAAATCCCAATCCCGTACTGGAAATATAAGCGGGTAGTGTCACTATTTCTTGTTCGCTTCGTTGTGAACTCGCGCTTTTAAAGTATTACATCAGTTTTTCTTGTACTTCTTGCCCTACCAGGCTCGTACATTTTTCGAGACAGCACCCAGAGAATTGGGCAGATTTATTACATTAAGGCTTGAATGGTTTTCGTAATAAATATGTCCTTTTGAAGCTAAAGCATACATCAACGAAAGGTCCTGGGACAATAAGCGCACACGGACCCTTGTTATTAACACCCCCATTCTTTTCAGAGAGCCGACATCGGGAAACTTAGTGAAAAACACGCTAACAGGAGCGAAAAATATTCTACCAAGTGTCTTGAGGAGGCCGTTCTCAGCAGAAGTCAACCTCACTGGCCTAGTTCTAATGCATAGAAAATTATGAAGAGAGAAATTGCTAGTTAGAGAGATTTCTCATCAAAATATGATCACTAAATGTTGACAACACTATAACGACGTTGCTTTGGGTTGTATAGTTGTTACGTCTCTGTGTCTGTTGCAACTGCGGTATTTTACTTCAAAACAGTGCAGTAATACTACCACCACAACGAATATTATAGCGATGTCTGTCTTAGCCGAGTTCTCTGGTTTCGCCTCATCGCAGTCTTATTCCTGCCCACTTGCTGTCTTCTCCTCCTTTGCTCTCACGGAGAGGTAGGCGAATAAAAACGAATGAGAGTAGGGTAAGGGTAGTAGAAGAAGAGAAATAAATTATGTCGAGGTGAGATGACACGTGTCGGTACGCATGGGAGACCTGCGTATGCATACATGTGTTCCAAAGAGGTTGTTCTTGCTCACGTTTGGAGTCTCAATTCCAATGCGCAGTGTATGACTAGCAGCGGCGACGTTGCAGAAATGTAGCGTGCGGAAGACCTTAAACGCAGCTAAGAAAGACAGTCGATCTCAATAAAAGCAGCAAGTTTGCGGGACGCAAGGGCCACGAACGTACGGCACGATGGACAGACGACGAATGATATGCGCTTGTTGCCACAAACGCGATGCGCCTCTAGATCATGAAGGCGTTGTCTACAGTTTCTCATACCATAAAACACTTACTGCAACCATCCTACAAAATATACTTCGTCGTTGTGCCAAGCCAGTGGCGACGTCACTGAATGAACTGTTTTACAAGCCAGCCGGGTCTAATCGATCTTCGTACCCTTCACGTAAGCGGGTAAAATTTTCTTGACTGTTAGGGGAGCATGATGTGCTATTTCTTTATGCGGTTTTAAGTTGAGCCACAACAGTTTCTCGGTATTAAAGCGCAAAAACGTTCAAAAGCAAACCATAGAATGCAACATGTTAGATCTCAAGAAAGGCCACATTTGAAGACCTCCCATGTGCAGTAAAGGTTGGCTTGATGAAATAGAGAAGCCTATGCAGTTAAATATTTCTTCTACACAATATGAGAAACTAAGGGAAGCATTAGGGGAAATATATTGCACAGGATAAACAAGGGCTCCAACAACCCTGGGCACGTCACTGCAGCCAACAGTATTGAAAATGGGCATTCTTATAGGCTGATGTGCTGCTAATGGTTTGTCGTATTTACTGGCCGTTTTCCCCAATCGCTGTGAGTGTGGGATTTTCAAAGCAAATAGTGGTTATAGGTACGTGGCGTGTCCGGCATAGCATTTGAAAAGCCAAGCTATAATTCATCACAAACGCTCCCTGCACTCCCGTGGCTGCTTAGTCTTGTTTGCGGCTCAGCGATTAGGTCGTGCGGGGATGGGCTCTAATGATACGCTTGCCGGTTGAGCGTCGGTGCAAACGGTGGTGTTTTAGCAACTTCCCGTGACTAGGCCGTACGCACATCTCAGACCTATGCCCGCTTCCTCTTATCTGCGGCTCAAAGCGGATGCCTTACGATCAGTGCGGCTCCTTCGCCATTGATAACATGGCATGCACCGGCATAATCAAAGATTGGGCGCTCTCGTGCTCTTGAGAAGCGTTGGCAACGGCTGACTCCTTCTGTACGTGAAGAGGTTAGCCCATTATGCTTCGTGGCAAGGGCTGGGATACTATATATTTCGTTCTTTTTATAGTCCCACAATAATTTTTGTACGTGAAGAGGAACGCTTAACCACTTCTTCGCGGCCAAACCGAATATTTTGGCCAGATGAACATGGCATATGTTCATGAGTATTGCATGCGTAAGACGAAATCACGTGGCCTAGCAACCCCATTGGCCGTGCCTGCTCGTTAACTCAGCGTCCGCCTCTTAAACACGTGCTAACGGGTGAACAACATGCTCGTAACGTCGAACAGATAAAGGGAACACCGTCGCGGGGCCGGTTTTTTGCTGAATTATTCGTATTAAGCAGCAGTTAAGCGGTTGCTGGATTTATTCGGTTAAGTATATATCAATGTTTAACGAAGTAGAAAAGATGGCTGTTTTCAAAAACCTAATCAAGAATCACGTTTACAAACGCGCATCTCATAAGTGCAGTAAAAAATATGTGCGAACCGTTTTCTTGACCTGTCTTGAGTGGCCATCGCTTAGCGACCTGCCATGATCAGCCAATTCTCATGTGCTTATCTTATTGGTCCCTGAGAACATTCTCTCAAAGGCACGTAAAATATGGGCAAGATTCCCCACTGAAGTCCACTTCTGATCTCTGTTGTTTTTTTTTTGGTTCGGTCCTTTGTTCAGCATTGGTCGTACTCGCACACTGCTTCTTTTTCATTCTACCCCGAAGCCGGCTCTGAGACTTTAACGCTTTTATATGTTCTCTGCATGTTGATTGTTCTCGAATAGTCTCATGGCTACATCATGTAAGACGTTACTGTTCGTAATGTGGAGCTGAAGCTTCAGTTTTGAAGTTATGCCCTTTCTTATAAAGGAAGAGCGGGGACTAAAAGCTGTGGCAACAGCTTGACCTAAGTGCCCGGCTCCCTTAGGTATGTGATAGCACAAAAAGAATACGGCGGTTACAGAGAATTACATAACACTGCAAAACAAGAACGAGAATGGTTACACAGCAGTTCACAAAATTGGAAACTAAGATAACGATCGCTTTAGCAACAGAGTAATATCTAAAAGCAAAAAACAACAGCCACTGCTTAAAATATAAACATATGAGCAATTCACAGACCAGATTCGCACATCGTTAAATATTGAGAAATAATAAAATTCGAACCGTCAAAAGGTAATATTCATTATGAAAACGATGCACATAATATTTTTTTTTTAAAATAAAACGAAATAACGCTTTAAGCAATTACCAAATAAAAAACAATATCAAGCAGAAACATTTCCCACAGAGTGATCTCGAATTATGGCTATTTACTTAAAAGATACACCAAAATTTTTCTGCCTTATTCTGTTTAGGTGTGCTGGAAGGTTCTAACATAAGAATCAATTCTTATAGTAGGCTACTGATGTTGGAGTAAACCAAATTTCTCGGTGTCATGAATCAGAGCAGATGGTGCTTCCCTTAATTTGGGCAAGAAAAATAAAGGGATGTTAATGGTGTCTTAAGTGAGGTTTTTAACAAAAGCCGGTAAAAATAAACAGAAAACACCTGAATATCAAACGTTAAAAAATAGTTTAAGTAGTAGAAGTGAATGGTGCACCTGCAACCGGGGGGGGGGGGGGGGGGGGGCATCGCACAGATTTTTGTGAAGCAAATGTAACTTTCGAAGGTTTACTATGCCCGTTGTGCCCTAGCTACAGTACAATATTGAAAATGAGAAAGTACTGACTCATAATGAGGCGATATTTTTAGTCTCACTAGAAGAATATGCCTAAACCACTAAATTGTACCGATAACTGAGGAGGCCATTGAAAGAATGTGCTCTATATGATTATTCCGCAATAAATTAATAGTAAAGGTAACTCCGAAAGTTTTTATGCACTCAGAAAACAATAAAAGCTTATGAACTAGAAACATACAAGAGCACGCTTCTTTCCTACTCTGCGTTAGCAGGGCTATACTTGGCTGTGGCGCAGTATCGTTAAAAATATTTCACTTCGCTCAAAAATTCAACTCATGCAATGCAAAGCAACAAACTGTGTTTCTGTAGTGCACTCTAGACAAAGAGCAGGAAGAAGGGTTTCTTGACAACACAGACAAAGCGAACAAGGAAGGGGGAAGCATTTGCATGCTGAGCAGTCACATTCTGAGCCTTTTGACGCAGCAGAACAAAAAGAAAGCAAAAAGGAATGTCTCTCTGGCTAGCAAAGACGAGATATTCCCCAGAAGGTGTCCTTCCGCGTGGACGAACACGGAGCTCCTCTCATGAAGGCGAACATCACTGGTCGAGTCCGTAAAGAACAGCCTTTGACGCCCAAGACGACGGCCAGGAAGTCGGTACTCAAAAGGGTCAAACGCACAAACTGCCCCGACTTCTGGCCCGTCATAAATATTACAGGCCTGCCCTCCGGCGGGCGTTTTCTTTTCTTTGCTTTCACTCTTGTTTTACTTGGCGAATATATTTTAACAAATGTTACATCAGTACCCTAAAGAACTCTGAAATATCTCGGAATATATTCCTCGATTGCCGTTTTCAGCGGATTTCCGTCCATGAATTGCTGTTGCCTTAGGTCTCATTCATCTTTTTGTTCGATTTCTCTGCTCTCATGTTTAGTTCTGGCACTGAGGTGTCCCCAATATGAGGCAACTGTTAATATATGCCTCACAGCAGCCACTGGGCATGCGCAGACGTTTTGTTCTCACGTTCAAAAATACAGAGAAATACGCACAGTTGCGGCGCTGCTTACTACAATTCATGCTTTTTACGGAAATTTTTTGCTCGGGGACAGAAATTTGGTACGGCCTTTATTTTCGGTTTTCCCTAAGGTGTAATATTTAACTTCACGGGGGCCACAACAAACAATTAATCGCTGAGAGCTGCTGATAATTTCAATTGAACGATCGGAACCTTCTTTAAAAAAAAACATTTTTGACTAAACGTAAGAGGTGGAAGGGAGCACTCAGAAAGAAATTCTGTTATATCGAGCGAGTTTACATTCAACACTGAGGTGCGGATGAAACCAGGCGCTATTTTCGAAAAGCTATCGAAAAGAGTTGCCTCAAGAAGGTGCACGGTAAGCGCTAGTCTGAAAAGAAAATATATTTATCCAAAAAAAAAATGCAACATCAATCAGAAAAAATTAAGCAAAAAGATCTAACAAAACATCCTGGCTTCATTATGCATTTTAGTTCTGTAAGTACGAAACGCGTACTCATTTTCTAAACTGCCGTTAGAGTACCTTTATGGATCCCTTAGTTCCCAGCAATCTGAGCTTCTCCAAGCAGTTTAGGAGTTGAATCTAGGACGACAAATTCCAATGGTTCATACTGCATACTTACGAAATGAGAGGAAAAGAAAAGAAAATGTTACGGCCAAATAAGCAAGCTCCGTTTTTGTGCCAAAGAGACACAAAACTAAAACGGCAGATATGATAGCACTCATGTTTCCTAGCACACATAAAATGACCGTTGTGTTGGCAAAAAGGGAAGACAGATACAACTGCAGCTCAAGCGCATCAACAAGAAAAAAGTAAAAATAAATTCCAACTTGGTCGAATGCCACAACTGAAGGAAAGACGTTGCTGTTTTATTGTTTTGTCTCGCTTTTGCTGACAATGAAGCACAACAACACAGGTGCGCTCGTGTAGGCCACTGGTGTTTTCAGCGGACGCGAGTTTGGATCTGAGTTGCGGGCGGCGAGCACGAAATGAAGCACTAAAAAGACTTCTTTGCGACGGCGTAGCCAGTGGCGAACGGTAAGTGGCCAAACCCTGAAGTGTAGATCGCGCTGTCCGCTACAGCTGCCTCTTCTTCCACTTCAGAAGGGAGCAAGTGCGAAGATCCACTGCAAGCAGTCTTATTGCTTCAGTGTACGTCGTAAAAGCTCTGGCGTTGGCTTTAAGACCGAGGAAAAAAATGTAGTTACTTGCTCCGCAGTCTCGGCAGCAAGGTGGTTTTGCACTGCTAGTCATCACCAATTCGTTTTCTTAGGCCTCCTAGAGCATAAATACCAGATATGTAATGGAACATTTTACATAATTTTCAAGAAAATAGGCTTTTTGGAGCTGAAATAGGGGCTTTGCTGCAGAGTATTACCAGTGTTGCCGGACACCGGAAAGCCGGGGCATTGTCTTAGTAGTAAGCTGGTTAATTAATTTCTGAAAATTAACTTTTTAACTACACCAGCTAGGCAACTGGTCGTAATTAAAGATATGTAGCCGGTCGCTAGTAATAGCCATATCTGTTTTTAGAATTTAGGAAACGCGATTATTCTCGGCGCTGTGGTTCGATAAAATTTGGATGTCGTTCCAAAATACATGCGCCTTCGGCACGCAGGGAGGCAAAGAAACCTTTCCAGTGCGCATAACTAGGTAGAAAACCCAAATTTGGTCGAGCCACAGTGATAAGGGCAGTCACGTTTTCGAAATTCGGGAAACTGATGTGTCTATTACTAACGACCGGCTATAAATCTCTAATTGCAACTATTCGCCTAACATTGCTCGGTAAAAAGTTATTTATTAAGTATTAGTTAACCAGCTCAATACTTAAGACAATTCACAGGCTCTCTTGTGTGCCCCAATAATGATAATACTATGCTGAAAAAGCCATATTTTTACCCCACAAAACCTAACTTTGAGAAACAGTTAACGTATTCTCTAAAACACCTCATACATTCATATTTCTAGTGAAACTTGATATGAAAATTACAGCGGTTCTTTCACACCTTGTGAATGCAAGGAGAGCGGGAACATGAGTATAACTTCGCTATTTCACAGCTCGTTCGAATTTCTTTTTTATGTTTATGCTTAGCATTAGTCATAAACTGTTTATATGCCTAGTAGTATTTTCTATAGAATCATTCTGCTCGCCTATGCAGGTAAACAGAGCTCGACAGTGACCTTTTCCGCGGAAGTTCTTACGGGTTGTTCATTTCAACACCCGTCATCGAACCAAAGGCAGCCTTTGGTGATCGTACGTTCTAAGTCCGCTTTTCTGCGAGCCTGCCGACTGAGAGATGCGGTTGCAGTTCGCCCATTACAGGAACACTTCATTTTTTGTGAGCGTCTGTTCGTTCAGATGGGCGCCAGGCCTAGCGGCGCTGCAGTTACGAGCCGCCTGAGTCACATGCGAGAGACATAATTAGGTAACAGTTTAAATTACAAATACACTGACGCTTTTGGTTTATCTGCATATTTGTTCCACAGTCTGCATTCACATCCAAACCTCGGTTGTTTTCAATAATGGTGTAATGATGGAAAGAGAACCAAGCATCGCTGCTGGAGCCGGGAATGTCATCATCGAAGATGTCAATTGTCAGGTTTTGTGGGAGAGTATATCTTCTTGCCGATACAATTTAGAAAAGCGTCTAAGGCGGGTGATGAGTGCCCATGGCATTTGGCTGCTCAAAACAAGATCGCGGGTGTGATGCCGGGCACTGTGACCGCCTATAGATCTCTTTTTCGATGGATACTTATTCTAGGTTAAAGATTCGTAGGCAGTCAAACCAGCTTAGGAGCCCTTCTTTACGATGTCCATGCGAACCACCAGGTTCTTTCAAGATCTCAAATCTGATACTGCAGATTAATTTTGTTTTCTTTCACGCGGCCGATAACTACCAATGACTTTAGCTTTTTAGTCCAAGGAGCTCTAGTTTTTAGGCTAACAGAAGTCATGCAACTAAGACAACGTTGGGAAACAAGTCTATATTTATATTCTTGGTTCTCACTGTAGGGCAGGCCATTCTTTGATTTGTTGAGAAGCTAGCTTGAAACTAACCGGAAGGATTGCCTTTCGAGCGCTTTTCTTCTTTTCAGTACATTTCCACAAACAACTCGGCTCTCCAGCACATGCTGTTGCTCTAAAAAGGACAAAATAACCTATCATGTGTGCGAACTTTCTATGTCCCGTGCTACATAAGCAGTTTCCTTTCTATATCGAAGCTTTTCAGTCCGCTTTGTCTTCAAAGTTTTTGCACAGATGATTCTTTTTGTCATTGTGGAAGTGGATTTCATTCTTAGTGAGATGAGACAATCTGCATCCACGTAATGTTCCCAATTTGATGTTTTACCTCAGCCTTTAAGTTTCTTCGGCATTTGTACTCTGCGCCAATTAGGTTGGCTTTTTTTTGCTAACAGAGCAAAGCACTGTTGGCAAAATTTTGTAAAGCTTTTATTCCCGGCCTACTATCTTGTCAGCAAGTATCTTACTCTTACATTATTTCTGTTCTGTGTTGATCTTGTAGTATCAGGTTCTATGCCCCTCCAAGACTGAGCGTGGCTCCAGTTAACCAGAAGACTGTTAACCAGAAGACAGTTAACCAGATAACCAGGTGAGTATTCGTGATATGCTTTCTTAGCAATTCCCATTAAAAGTCATTATTCATTCTATCAAAAACTTTAGAGGCCGAATCTTTGAACCTAACACGCTGAAGAAAAAGCACCGGAAAAACGCAGTTTATATCCATGAATATTTCCGGAGATTAGTATCGTGCACCTATCAAAAAAGTACAAACTTCATTGCCATTGGCTCGAAGATAAAACGTGTACTTTCTCCGAGTGTTTTGTGTTTAGCTGCTTTTTGCCCAATTGGTTTACACAGCAATGACGTAATTACGCCAACGCCCCAGAAAAACAACAAAAAGAAACAAGTGCAGTTTGAGTCTTATTCTCCACGTATTGCAGTGCTTTTTTATCTCCATATGTTCGTGGCCGCAGTACGGCACGCATAGACAATAAAATGGGTGCCCGCAAATGAATGGATAAAATACTTGTATCGGCAAACAATACTTTGTGGATGCGGCAAAAAAATAATTGTTTGAAAAGACTCAAAATATACCTAACTCTTCCCAACACTTTTAGGAAATCCAAATACGGGAAAGTAAATCTTGGAAAATAGTATAGTCTATGCCTAGGCCACAATTCATAAGGGCTTGTATGAACGGGAACCTAATCTAGGGCAAAGCCATCTGCATAAGCCAGACATCAAACTCAGACACTATTCCCGTCCTGTGCGAAGAGTTCCAGTCATATTCCATGTGCTGTTTTCTCAGATTGAATCGGCTTATCCGTTTACCCTCTCCTCAGTGTTCCCTATAAATTATCTGCCTCATACCGTCTGCCATTCTGGCAAGAAGCCTGCGTAAAATTTCCAGAGTTGCAGTTTATCAGAGAAGTGTACACTTCTCTTATCTGCCTCAAAGAAAGTGACTGCGAAGTATCTCAGGTCGTGGCCAATATCAGCGATGAACCATGACGCCGCAACTGGCGCGTTATACGCACTAATAACTAATCTAGGGAACTTATTCTTAATTTGTTTTCTGGGCCATAGCAATTTAGCTTTTGAGTTTACAGTCTGATGAGCGATGCCGCAGCTGTATGCACGCCATCTAATAACTGCTATACATAAGTATCTGCATTCCGGACCAAGCTACTATTCCAGTGAGGGGAAGTTCTTCGGTAAAATTTAAGCCTTCGCACAAAGCAGACGCGGCCTCCTTATAAAGCTGTTTTCACGTTCCCAAACATATGATCAGTGTTACCAGTAGCCTCGAAAAAAATGCGACCCATTAAATTAGCAACGTCTAAGACGCATGCCGAGATTCTCATTATTAGAATTAGCGCCTTCCTACGAGAACGAGTGTGTAATGGTGTCGTTTGTCTAGAAATACTCTATATTCTCAGAGTCATGGCATGTAAGTCATACCTGAGTTTTTGATAGTGATATTGGTGCTATTTGGTGGCTAAATGTGCTATTCGGTAGCCACGCTCTATACCGTCCTTCTACAGCGCTCAAAAAGTCAGCGTGCCAACGTTGTGGCGTCGGACGGTGATCTCTGGGGCAGGTAGAGTTCTTCAAGGCAGCATTAGTATGAGCAAAAAGAGGTAGATAGACTAACTTAAGGAAGAATGAAAAATTTGAAAATCTCCAGATCGTAGAGCGCAAGAACAGTCATGTTTGTGTGCAACACACAATGCGTGCTTCTCACACTTTTTTAGCCGACCGCGACTACACGGGTTTCATACCTTCCGCAGGAACGTTTAGTGCACGCTGGCTCAATTTTATTGCGGGCGCGGGAAATATTTCCATTATTATACCATTATTGTCAAACACAAGAAAATAAGAGCAAGGTTCCAGGATGGTTGGTAATGCATTGTACTTAGAAACAGCGCGAAGAAACGTGGTTATCGGTTATCGCGGTTGCCGGTTATCGCTGCAACAGCCCCGTTAATCGCCCTCTCATGTCTTCTATTTAAGCATCTTTCCTTCGAAATAAAAATTCAGTTGTGAGTCAGCGCTCGTGTGTGTCGTTTCTTCGTGGTGTCCCCGTTTCTTCGCGCTGTTTCTAAGTACAACACGAAAAGACACGGCAGGTGTTGAATGTTTGATTTGCTTTGTTCCATAAGCTGGTATTGTGCGCTACAAATCAGTTCAAAAGAGGGTCATGCACTTTACGCACAAGACATAAACCCTACCCATATTTTGAGTCACGAACCCTGTACAGCGAGGCCTAGTTAAAAGAAGAAATTAAAAGAAAAGCAGCCTTGGTTTCTATGTTTACAATAGGGCACAGCACTGGAGAGAATCATTGCGCATCTGATAGTGCTCTTTTTCCCTGAGCGCAACGAAGTCATCTTGTTTCAAACCCTGGCCTGATTTTTTAAATTTGTATATAAATAAGTGTTTACAGTCTGTTGCTCACTGTTCTTTCATTTTAGATCAATGCGCGAAAAACACACTTCAATTGAAGAAGAAAAAGGCCGATTCTTAAACTATCGATGAAGTATTTTTGAAGTCTATGATAACATATTGTCAAAGCGACGCATCCGCATCGAACACCGTTACAGACGCGTTGGAAATGACTCATTTGGCTGATAATAACAATTTTATGAAACTGCAGATGGGGTCAGTCGCACCTTTTGTGTTCCTGCCACGGTCGCTCAGTAGTAAGGGCGCTGAAGTACTGAGCCGGGGTTCCGCGTTCGAACCCGGTCGCGGCAGCTGCGTTTGATGGAGGCAAATCTCAGAAGCCGTTGCCCGGTGCGATGTCAGTGTACGTTGAAGATACCCAGGTG